>NC_080170.1:105618078-105918078 GCF_950295315.1 Erinaceus europaeus
TCACATGTTACAATGTATAAGGATCCAGGTTCATGCCCCTGGCCTTCACCTGCAAGGCAGAAACTTCACAAGTAGTTTAAGAGTGTTATAGGCCTCTCTCTTCCACTTCCCCTTCAGTTTCTCTGTCTATCCAAAAATAAATAAATAATTAAAATGATTTTTCTAAATAAAAGATTACATGTGAGTCTTTCTGAGATCAGATGGACTTCATAGATAAAATACTAATGTAACTTAAAAATTTATCACTGAATGATATTCTCAGGAAGCACAGAACCCACTAGGTTTTGAGTGACAGTATGGCCTCTCTCACCGGCAGCAAGTCAAGTAAGGAATGTGGGCAGCAGGTTGGAGGCATGCTGGCTAGCTTAGGCAGATTTGCACATAGTTTTTATTCAGAGTGTACACCAGGTAAATGATTCTCAGCATGGAAGGACACAGATTATTTCTTGTGCATTGCATTCATTGGAGTAGTGAAATATGGGTTCTGACAACCATTTTGGCAAACTCTCCAACTACTATTAGGAGTGTTTATAAGGAAGAAGGCTATAGGATATTTATAATCTACTAAAACCTTGAGATGATATAGTTGGATATGTGTATGCATTTGTGCATGTTGATTTAATCTTGTTGAACTGAAGCTTGACTCTCCCCTTCCATTCAAAACCAGAAGAGATGTTCTGTCTCCTTCAACCAGGTATATGGGGTATTGGTTGGGCAACAGTGAAGTGCCAAGCATGAGTTCATATATGCATGTAGGCAATTTGCCAAAGACTTTGTTAAACTTTTTTATTTGCCAAAACACTATAAATATCTGAGAATATACAAGTGTGAAAAAAATCAGCAGCCTTCTTAGTAGTTGATTTCATTCTCTCAATTCCTCTCAAATACCTCTCCTATGAATTATAGAAAAGCCTTACAGTAATTAGGCTAGAGATTTACTGCTCATTGTTAAAATATTTACCTCTGCTATTGCAATAAATAAATAAATAATAAAATAATCCAGCTAAAAATATTTTCTGATATAGGATATAACAGAAGGAAGCATAGATTTCAGAAAGTTTACCAATTTCTCCTTCAAATATTGATCTAAATTTCTTGCATGCCAGAAAAATTAAGCAAATAATATTAGAGGACTTGGCATAAGTAAATGTGAGAATTGAACTAGGTGCTGGGATCAAAAATTCTTTTGTCTATGTCAGGGTGAGAGAGTTGTTTGCAAATTATATCATATACAGGGTTCCCAGGGAACCTATGGAGCAGAGGCAAGCCATGACCTTGACAGCAGTTTATTAGAGATATCAGCAGGAAGTGCTCAGAGAAAAGAGAGTGGACTTTACAGGGAAGTCAGCTTGTGTCAAAACATAACTTCTCTATCTAACTTCCTGACACATACACTGGCTAGACCTACATTTTTCCACTTCCTGCTTGTTCTTTCTTGTCTCTCTACTTGTATAAATGTTCTTTCTTTTGCCTACATGTGCCTGTTCCTTTTTGGACACCGGGATCAAATGTGCCCTTTTTTTTTTTTTTTTTTTGTAAAGTCTCCTTCAGGGCTCCACCTCACGGAGGAAGAAGGATTAAATGTGTCTCTCCTTAATGAATCAAGATTCTGTGTATCCCTCTATTTTATGTAGGTGGCATATTATGTGATTTTTATTTAGATCTCTATCTATCTGTCTGTAACCTTTGTCTGACAATAAATCAACTTTTGTCATTGTATTCCCAGCCACAACAAGTGCATCAAACCTTGGAGGGACTCACGACTTATTAATTTGTTCTCAAGTACAAAATTGGCTTAAGTTTTAGTGTTTGTGATACTTTCAAATTTTGGTCTGTGAAAATGGATACAGTGTTTGTAACTGGAAAGGTTATTACTTTTCTTCTTTCCCTTTATACATTTGATTTTAGATGCATTGAAAGATACTTAAACTAAGATTTTGAAGGTTTCAATTTCTGGGTCAAAGGCCTATAGGGAATATTTTGTACTCTTTCTGGGTAGGAAAATACTCAACTCTGTGACAAACATACTGCCATTCATATATATTGGCTAATTATTTTTAATCTTAGTTTATAACAAACTACATTTATTTTTCCTTTTATAGTAATTAATTTTCAAGATCCATCTATTTATTACCTTTCCTTACTTCTAAAAACATTTTCAGCCAAAAAATCGAATTAGTCTGAACCTAAGGTCATAGGATGTAGACTGAATTTAGAGGCACCCACAGAGTTGGAATTCAATTTTACTGACAGCTCTGTAGGCCTAATTTAGCTCAGTTAGCATTTTTCTTTGATTTTTTTCCTCACATGAGTTCTCTTAAAATAAAAATATAACTAATCAGAAGTGTTCTTTATAGCCTTGGTGCTTTTATTGTAGAATCAGAAAAGAGTAGAATAAGGAAGGATCTTGGCAATCATCTCAGTTCCTCTACAATTTCTGTTAAAGGAGTTTACTTGGGGCTGGGAAAATAGCTCACTAGGATAGTGTGCCTGCTTTGTCATGCACATAACCCAGATTATAGTCTGACCATCACCCCGTTGGAGGAAGCTCTGGTGCTTCTCTCTCTCTCTCTGTCTCTCTCTCTCTCTTTCTCTCTCTTCTCGCTCTCTCAAAAAAAAAGTTGGTTTAGACTGGTGAAGATGTCATGACCACAATGAGAGTTTTAGGCTATTTTGTTGTGCACCCCATAGAGTCCATATATCTTTGGAAAGACCTGGGTTCAACTCTCCAGTCCTCACCTTCGGAGGGAAGTTTTATAAGTGGTGGATCAGTAGTGCATTTATCTCTTCTTCTGTGTGTGTCTCTCACCCTCTTTATGATTTCATTCTTTAAAAAATATTTTATTTATTAATTAATGATAGGGATAGGAAAGAGCCCCGCCAGATATTCGTCGGGATGCGGCATCATCTAAGTTCATTTCCCACGTCTATGCCCGACCGGACCTGCCAATATACGCGGATATCTTCGCCCACCCTGTCCAACGCTTGACGTCTCGTCACCCAATCTGGTCCCCTATGCCTACACTGGACTTCTCTGTTCCAGTCTCTTGGAAACAGAGTTGGCAGTCAGCTGAGGTAAAGAACAAACACCTCATCACAGACCACTGCAAGTGTCAACCCGGCTTTGACCTAGCAAACATTATGATTGGGCCCTCCTCAATTGCTATCGAACAGGCCATGGCCGGTGCGCCGCTATGTTCCATCGCTGGGGAGCCAGAGACGACCAGAACTGCCCCTGCGGCTACAGACAGACTATGACCCACATAGTCAATGACTGCCACCTCTCCAGATTCAAAGGAGGTCTCGAAACTTTACATCAGGCTCAACCTGACGCTGTTGACTGGCTACAGAAGAAGGGCAAACGCAAGAAGAAGAAGGAGAAGGAGAAGGAGAAGGAGAAGGAGAAGGAGAAGGAGAAGGAGAAGGAGAAGGAGAAGGAGAAGGAGAAGGAGAAGAAGAAGAAGAAGAAGAAGAAGAAGAAGAAGAAGAAGAAGAAGAAGAAGAAGAGACCCAGACATCCTTCTGGTACAAGTGCTGTCAGTATTGAACTCAGGACCTCATGCCTGAGAGTCCCACACATTATCCACTGCACGACCTCCCAGACCATCTTTATATTCTTCTTTACCTCTGTCTCTTGCCCTCTATCAAAAAATAAAAAGACATGGCTGTTGGAAAATGGTGGTGAAGTCATGCAGGCATTGAGCCCCAGCATATAACTCTGGTGGCAGAAAAAGAAGAAAAGAAGTGTTTACTTGGAGTCCTCTGAAAGTAATATCTCCACTATGTTAGCATATTCCTTTTGCTAGTCAACTTGATTATTGCTATTTTTAATCTATAGATGGTGTAATATTCATAATCAACAGTACACATGTATTATTCTTTCTAATATGAATGTTCATGATAAACAAGGCTTACTGCAGACTCCCAGTCTTTCTGGCCATGTCTGGATTATAGTGTAGGGTAACTTCAGAGAATTCATAAGCTACTGTGTTAATAGAAGACTCCATTCAGAATCTGTATAATTCTCCCTTCTCTATTCTGGCTTCTTTTCAGTTTCTTCTCATTACAAACTCCTGTTACCCAATGGCTGCTACATCAACACCACCATCACCACCACCACCACCACCACCACCACCACCACCGTCTGAGAGCTTACTTGAGACGTGGAGTCTTAAGTCCCACCTCTGACACATGGAGTTGGATCAGCGTTTCCATAAATCTTTAGTTGAGCTCTATGTACATCTAAGTTTGAGAAGTATTGCTTCATCTAGATGGTGCATTATGGTGTGGTTATCCCCATTCTCATTAGCAATGTCAGAATCAAAAGGAGATTTGCCAGATCAGAATGTTCAAATTGGGGTAAGTTCTATACAGGAAGTGGGAGAACAACCTGTCAGCTTCTCTATCACCTAGCTCCCCTGTGGAATTTTCATAAGAACTATTTCACAACCTCCTCTTCTCTTCCAATTCTCTACCCCAGTGACAGTCCAGAAGAGCAATTTGTACTTCTTGGAAGACACCCTTGTGTCCTTTCCAGTAAAAATTTTCAAGCCTCTCTCCAGGATCCTAATGTGCACTTTGTCTCCAGCTTGAAATAAAAATGCACAAGGACCAGCATAAGGATTCCAGTTCGAGCTCCTGGCTTCCCATCTGCAGGGGGTCATTTCAGAGGCGGTGAAGCAGGTCTTCAAGTGTCTGTCAAAATAAAAGAGAAAAAAAAGAAATAATAGACTGTAAAATACATGAAAGCAACCTGGTGGCTTTCCTAAAGAGTATGTGTCTTAGCCTGCATTAGAGTTCTTGGCACATGGAAAAGGGTATATCTGAGGGGACATAGGCATGGTCAACATACTTTTATATTCATAACATTTTTAATCTAAATTTATTTCCATTTTTCTTTTCTTATTTTCCAGCTTTGTTGACACTTAAAAAAAAAAAAACAGGATATATACACTCACATTCTGACTAATCACCATCATAGCTTTAGCCAGCATTCTATAGTAATTATAACTGCTCCCTTAGCAACTTTCAAGACTTATTAACTTTCATGTTGATATAAACATGCTATGCTTTTATTATTAATTATATCTAAATAATTGTTAGTGTATTGAATCACATTAAGTAATATGTCAATTTTAGTTTTCTCCAAGTGATGACTTCTAGAGTTCCTTTTGTTCTACTTAGTTCTAAATTAGCATTTACTGGGTCTGGGCACAGCATTTTTTCTGGAGATATATAGCCAGTGAATATATATTTAACTGGTACTAATTATATTAGCAATTGCTTCAAGACCCTACTAGTTAACAAATCTAAAACATTCTAAAATAGGAATTTTATAACTGTTCTATACATAAATTATAGAAAAGGAAAAAAAAATCCAGTCTTTTTTATGCTAATGAAACACACGCATACACACACACACTTTTAATCCAATGAGATTTAAGTTAGCAGGCTTGCCAAACTCTATTATTTCTAGACTAAGTAATCACTTATAAATTCCATAAAGAGGAAATGAATATATATTTAACCAATGGCTATATATTTAATTATTTATATATTTATTTGTTCATTCAGTCTTTCATTAATTTAACTAGAACATCATTCATCTACAGCAGTTGGTGGTACAGGATATTGAAATTGGGATGTCACCTATGCAAGGCCTGTTCATAATTCTTTTGCTATCTCTTGGCCCTGTCTTAAACTTTCTTTCTGTACTACCCAGGGCTTGCTTAACCTCACTCTTTTGAAAAAATGATATTGTGGATATAATGAAAAATACCACAGTAGATTATTATTATTTCCTCCAGGGTTATTGCATGAGCTCAGTGCCTGCACTACAAATCCACTGCTCCTGGAGGCTATTTTTTTTTTACCCTTTTTGTTGTCTTTGTTGTTTATCATTGTTATTATTGTTGTTGTTATTGCTGTCATTGTTGTTGGATAGGACAGAGAGAAATCGAGAGAGAATGGGAAGACAGAGAGGAGAAGAGAAAGATAGACACCTGCAGATCTGCTTCAACTGCTTGTGAAGTGAGCCCCCCTGCAGGTGGGGAGCCAGGGGCTTGAACCAGGATCCTTAGTCAGGTCCTTGAACCAGTCCTTGTGCTTCGCACCATGTGTGCTTAGCCCCCTGCACTACTGCCCGGCCCCCTAAATTAATTTTTAATAGTATAAATGATCAACCTGAAAATATGATACTGTGGTTTATCACAGACAAGATTTCTGTAGGCATCTCCTAGAATTTAAGAAGGAATCCAGTAATGTTCAGAAATTCACATAGGATCTTTATCGCTCATATTTGCAAAGGCAAGATATCTGAAATCTTGTCAAATGATCTCCTTTTTTCCCCTTTGTGATATTATAGCATTGATATTTTTAGTTCTTCGCTTCTAAATATTTGTTTGCTTTGTGAGAGAAAGAGAAATCAGAGCACTATTCTGGAATACTTGGTGTGGGAGACCAATCCTAGAGCTTTTCAAACCCAGAAACCATTAAATTCTTGCCTTCCACCACTTGAGCAACCTACCTGACTTCTCAATGTCACTTTGAAAATCATTTATTTTAAAGCTTCTACACATCAAGAGCAAATCACACAAGGATAACTAGGCAACCCAGTAAATGGGAGAAGATATTTTCACATCACACATTTATTAAGTGACTGATATCAAACATCTACACAGAATTGGTACAGATATACAAAAGATGAAAAAATAACTCAATGAAAAATTGGAACAAGGGGGCGGGTAGTGGCACACGTGGTTGAGTGCACATGTTATAATGTGCAGGGATCTGGGTTCTAGTCCCAGGTTCCCCTCCTGCAAAAAACTAGACTATAGAACTAAACATACAGTTTTCTAAAGAAGAGGTACACATGGCCCAAAGACACATGAAGAAATGTTCCACTTCACTTATCAGTAGATAAATACAAATTAAAACTACATTTGAAATACCATCTCACACCTGAAAGAATTGGTTACAAAATAAAAAGACAAAAAATCCTTATTTTTAAATTTTAATGTAGTGGTACTGAAAGAAAATGATAGATAAAAATGTTTAACATGAGGAAGTCGTTTTGTTTTGTGTATTTGAGGTAACAAATAAATGAACAAATTAGCACAGTAAAAGACACATAAATTAACTAAGTAAGTGTCTTTTCTGAACTGCCTCAAACTTTTTTTTCAATTCTTACTGAAGGTTTTCTTGAATTAAACACTAGTTGGAACTTATGAATGTCTTCCTTCTTGCCAATAATCAAACTCACCAGGGATACTAAGACTCTCTCATTCAAATATCTTCCTTTTAGTCTAGAGTTAGTTTGACATAGAGGTATGGAAAATAAAAATTCTATAAGATACATTTAGTTTAAAAATAAGTGTTTAGGGTAATTTATGTTAGTTTTAACCCTAGTAACTATGACCCCCTTCTTGGCTCATGGATGAGGAGAATTATTACCATGGAGTCTTAAGAAGCATGGTTGAAATACCCCTCCTACCCTATGGTTTTGTTAATTAATCCTTTCTTAAATAAAAAATAAATAAATAAAATAAAATAAAAAGAAATGACAATTTAGGAATGTAACATTCTCAAGTGATCCTGTGTTGAACACTTCTCATTCTCCATATCCACGGGAGCAGGCCTGTATGTGTGGGGTAGATGGATAATACTATCTTTAGTAGCTGAGTATGAGGTAGAATATGAATGCTGTGTTGCTAAGGAATTGCACTCCACTGTGACTTTGATCCAATGAGTGATCCATCATTCCAAGGTTGATTATTCTTGCTATGATAAATGAATCAATTTACATCCCTTCAATTAAAATCCTTATTACAATTGTAAATTTATAAGTGATGTTTTCGGATGTTATGCATAATAACTGAGGAAAGTTTACATTTTTAAGCCTGCACACAGGATTGGAATTTCACTCATCAAAGATTCCATTCTGAGGCCAGGGGAGATGGATAAGTGGTAGAGCTCATGCCTTGCATGTGTGATGCCCTGACTTGATTGTGGAGGTGCATAAAAAGAAGGAAGACAACAAACATAAAACCATACATGGTAGAGTGGTACTTTGATCTTTTCTTTTTCACAATAAAAATGAGTGTAAAAGTAGGATATTTAATCCTATGTAATATAGTCTAACAAAGCCTTTAAAACTATTTATAACAGGCAGTTGGGCTGTAGCATAGCAGGTTAAGCGCACGTGGCACAAAGCGCAATGATTGGTGGAAGGATTCCAGTTCGAGCCCCGGCTCCCCACTTACAGGAGAGTCGCTTCACAAGCGGTGAAGCAGGTCTTCAGGTCTATCTTTCTCTCCCCCTCTCTGTCTTCTCCATCTCTCTCCATTTCTCTCTGTCCTACCCAACAACGATGACAACAATAATAACTACAACAAGAAAACAACAAGGGCAACAAAAGGGAATAAATAAATATTTTTAAAACCATATATATCCATGTATAATCATACACATACTTACATATATACAAATAATTTTGAATGATTTTGATCATATGAGTGAGATTCTATTTTTGTAGTTTTCTTTTGATAGTGCATTTGGGATAATTCACCTTCTAATTCTATTAGTCTGATCAGAAAAATATTGCTGTATATCTTTTATTTTAACAAATTACTGACTCTGGATAAATACTACTAAATTACTGGGAGATTGTGTTGTGTCCAGGTCAAAAGGCAAGTTTTCCACAAAAGAGAATTTAATTGTACTGTTTACTAGTTGCACATATTTGAAACCCAAACAGGATTTCTCTAAATAGATTAAGACAAATGAAATGAGTCCCATATTGTTCACTATTAACCTTGTGTGTCATATATATGAAGCAAATGATTTGTTATCACACTGTACTAGAAAAATAAAACAAAGCCAAGATATATGGTACAGTTGAGAGAAGGTTATCTATATTGTTCCCTCTGCTGTAAAATCCATTAATATAAAAAGCTCATAAACAAAATGAGAAAGGGCTTGGGGGCCATCAATAAGGCACAAATTACACTATAAAGTCACTAATCTCTTCCTGAGAAATTTTTCAACAAGGAAATTGTGCAAAAAGAGTCTTCAAGGAATCATTTGGCTTTAAAGAGCTTTCGACTGGTCAGCAAAACCTTTTTGCTTTGAAGTAAAAAATGCAAAAGGAAAGAAAACAACAACAAAAGATCAGCAAAAGATAGTAAACAGAGCATAAAACATCTTTCCAGTAAGAAAGCTGAGCAGAAGGGAGTCGGGTGGTAGCACAGCTGGTTAAGCACAGGTGGCGCAAGGTGAAAGGACCAGCGTAAGGATCCCGGTTCGAGCCTCTGGCTCCCCACCTGCAGGGCAGTCATTTCACAAGCTGTGAAGCAGGTCTGCAGGGTTACTCTCTCCCTCTCTGTCTTCCCCTCCTCTCTCCACTTCTCTCTGTCCTATCCAATAAAGACATCAATAACAACAACAATAATAACTACAACAAAAAACAACAGGGGCAACAAAAGGAAATAAATAAATAAATATAAAAAATTGATTAAAAAAAGAGAGAGATGAGCAGAAAAAGGTCACCATCTTTTGTTTCCATTGTTTTTTTTGTTGTTGTTGTTTGTTTTTAATCTATCTCACGGTATGTGGCTCTGAGGTATTTTATCAGCATTAGTTAGTTATTTTTGTTTTTTCTTTTAAGCATTAGTTAGCTTTTTCAATTCAGAATAGTTATGCCCATGTAAATCTAAAAATAGTTCACATTGAGAAATAAGTAGTATGTTTCCTTAAGGAAGATAGAAAGAAAACACTTTTCCATTTAAAGAATCATACTCTATTAGTTTTTATTACTATTTATTTCTTCCTTGCTTTCTCTTTTGAAATGAATGTCCAAATTAGAATACTTACAAAGTAATATATATATATATATATATATATATATATAAGAATACAATAGTGCTGGTAATCTTTTATGGATATAACCTTGGTTTTACCTCCTATCATAGTGAAATAGCTGTGTATCCTCTACTCCCACCTTCTCTTGTTATATGGTTAACAATTTTTCCATGGCATTTATAATGCTACAAAGTATTCTGAAATATAGATGCGTAATAATTTACTTAATCAGTCTTCTTTAATGAAAATTCACTTGTTTTTTATTAAGAAGATTTCTACATAGGGGCAAGAAGTCAGTCAAATGAAGCACAATTGTAAAAATCTGATAATGCCCATTTCAGGTTTATTCAGTGTAATACTGAATAACTGTCCTTGACTAAAAAAAAAATAATAACAATAAAGGCATAGAGGATTACAGGGTAGTTCACCTGATAGTGATTTTTTTGGGGGGGTCGTATATGACCCAGGCTTGAGGAGACACCCCTCACACACACACTGACCAGGGGTAAACTTTGGTTATGTGGCATCCTTCTATCTGAGAAAAAGTAAAAAAGAAAGGAAGGATAGAATAAAGGAAGAGAGAGACAGAAAGGGGAAGAAAGGAAGGAAGAAAGAACGAAAGAAAGAGGAAAGGACAAAGAAAAAAAGTTGACTAGAAGTTGTTAGAAGACTGGACAATGACTAAAACAAAGAAACAACAACGACAAAAACAAAAACATACAAAACCAAACAGAGGCCTGCAAGGGACACAGAGGAGTCAGAATGTCAGGTGCTGTTGACCTCTCAAGTGTGAAGTTTTTGAGCTCAATTCCTGGCATATCATGTACCAGTTATGCTCAGGTTCTCTCTCTCTCCTCTCTCTCAGTCTGTCACTCATGAAATAAATAAATATTTAAAGAATAAAACAAACAAAAATTGGCTTGATTTTAAGTCTCCAGATTGACTTTCTTATGCAGCTGTCTTTTGAAACACTGTTGGATGGTACGTTTTTATTTGATGTATTTTAGAGAGTGTATATCATACAGTTTCATATCTCTTTAAGACTAGCTCATAAACTTCGCTCACAGTAAGTTCTCAATAAAAATTTAGTTCAGTGAATATAACCTTAAACATATTCATGCAAGAAAAAATTGACTTAACATTTAAAGCCAAAGATAGAGAAACGATTCCCTAATAGTTGCATCTTGAATGTGCTTAATTAATTAAGTAGTGCATGCATGCTGAGCCAAGGCTTTCGGGCCTCAAATGAATGATTTCAACATTAGCAGGCTAACTTTTTCAGTCAGAACGGGAGAGGAAAAGACACCACAGCACCAGAGCTTTCTCTGGTATCATGAAATCACTCATTTGATGCTGGGGTTTAAATCTGGGCTGTTCACATGGCAGACCATGTGCCCAACCTAGTAAGCTATCTCTCTCTGACCCTGGATATGAAGGTACTAATTATCATCATCATTCTTATCATTGTTATTATTTTATTGCCACCAGGCTTATCACTGGGGCTTGGTGCCTACATGAGGAATTCACTGCTCCCAGGAGCCATTTCCCCCCGTTTTTTAAAAAAAAATTATTTTATTTATTTTATTTTTGAGAGAGACACAGAGAGAGAAAGACAGAGACAAACACCAGAGCACTGCTCAACTCTGGCTTATAGGGGTGGCGGTGGGGGGTGTTTTGACCTGGGACTTTGGAGCCTCAGGCATGAGAGTCTCTTTGCATAACCATCATGCTATCTACCCCCTCCCCCTCATTCTGTTGTTGTTAGAGATAGTGAGAAATTTAGAGGGAAGGTAGAGATAGGATGGGGAAAGAGACAAGGCACTACTTCATTGTGAAGCTCCCCTGTCTGCAGGTGTGGACCAGAGTGCTTGAACCATCTCCTTGCTCATGGTAAACATATGTGCTCTACTGGGTGCACCATCACCTGGCCCCTGCAGGTTTTAACTGACAAAAAAATAGCTTCTACAAGTAATTATAAGTGCTTCTGATCTTTTAGAGACTTTTAATTTTTTCCGCACAAGAAAAGAGGAGCAGGACCTCCCACCCCAGCCCCCACCCCAAAATAAAAACTTTTAGATATAGCATTACCTGGGAGCCAACTATTCAACTTTTCAATGTCCCTAGTTTATACCTTTCTTCCATTTCTCTTGCTGGTAGCTAAATGCTAATTTTATCATGGACACTATTCTAGTCTTTGATAATATGTTAGTAATCAAAACAAATGAGAGTACTGATTCAAAAAAGAAGGAGCAATATAGTTAAGGAATGCTTTAAGTAAGAGAATAGTAAGAGTTAAAGAGGAAAATTAGGTTGCTTTTGCAACTTTCTAAGTTAAACTGTGCTTGATTCAATTAACTTCTCATTTATGTATACAGTGCTTTTACTTAATAGCCAAGGAAACACGTGGTTAATAAAAGGATGATTAAATAAGTTTTGATAGCTCTGTGTTATAGAAAGGAAGTTGGAGTGAGGCTGCAATTTCACCTGAGTGGGCATGCCTAATTTCACTGAGGTGGTAGTTAAGTGAACTAGGTATGGAAGGAGGAAAAGGGCTAACTGGGGAGTAAGTTTTCCAGGCCTAGGAAACAGAAAGAACGGAACCTCTGAGATATGAAGGAGCACATAGACAGACTGGTTTGTTTGTTTGTTTGTTTGTTTGTTTTCAGTCAGTCAGTTAGAAAGGAAGACAGAGGAAGAAATACCATAGCACCAGAGCCTGCTTTGTTCCTGGAACAGTCAGGAGTTAAGAAAAAAAAAAAAAAAATCAAAGATGAAATGGGGCTTAGATGGAGGTGGTAGGTCTTGTAGGACTTTGTAGTATGGACGATGTCTTTAATTCTTGAAATAATTGGAATCTCAGTGAGGGTTTTGACTAAAGAGTGGCCTGCCCTGACAATTCAATATGCTTACCCTGGTTACCGTGTTGAATAGATTAAAGTGGTTAATGGGTGGAGGAAGAGACTTACTCAGAAGCTGTTGTAATATTTGACATTAAGTGGATGATGGATAAATGATGGCCACATTTTATATACTATATATGAGATTATATGGTATATTATGTATATATATATATATTAGATACATTATACATGTATAAACTATTGTAATGCCACTTTCCTTCCTGGACATATAACATCCTCTCGTCTTCGGATTTTTCTGTAGCTCTGTGTGAACTTCTGGTGATTCCCCTTATACACTTGCCAACAGTACAAAAGAATAAAAGAAACCTATTTCATTTTTAACAAGTCTGCATCTTCTGTGCTTTGGATGCTTTTCTTATAGAGAAGATATATGAGGGATTTATATACCTGGCATGGAGATGGGAAGATGAATTGCAGTACTGATATTTTGTGATCCTGTAATCTTCAGTAATTCTGAAAGTGATATGAATATGTAAGAACTAAAAACAACATATTAGGAATTGCAGCAGCTCATATTGTCACAAAATAAAGACATAACCATGATAATGGTTGAAACTCAGTTATTTTATAACTGACCCAGTATGGAAACTAATTAATCAGAGGGGATGTCAGTTGAAAGCAAAGGCACAGCAGTACAATGGACTGAATAGCAGATCTTTTAGTTCTTGGCTGTAAGTCAAACTATACTTTAGTGAACATAGTCCGATAAAGATATGTGTCAGTTTATTCCAGTTTCAGTATAGTAAACATATTTTTAAAAACTTTTTTTGATTAGTTATATAATAATGATTGAGAAGATTGTGGGATAAGATGGGTACAATTCATACAATTTCCACCACCACAATTCTGTATCTTATCCCCTCCATTGGAGGGTTTCCTATTTTTTACCCCTCTAGGGGTATGAACCAAAGATCTTTTTGGGGTGCAGAAGGTGGGAGGTCTGGCTTCTGTAATTGCTTCTCCACCGGACATGGGCTTTGACAGGTCAATCCATAGCCACAACCAGAAACACAGATTTTGAGCCTAGGTTTTTGTCTGACACTTTGTGAGAGGAATAAGAAAGGGGCATAAGATGTGTTGAGACCTTCAGAACATTTTTCTTGTTGATAGCCTATAACTTCTGAGCACTTTTAATCTATTTGAGAAGGCTTCACTTTGCACTCAGAACAATCTGAAAATCATTTGACTTTAAGAGGCAATCACATTTGCTCTAAGTTCTTGACCTTCTAACACTTTGTCCCATCTTAGTAGCTCAATCTTTGCTGAGTTTCAGAGTATTTTCATGAAGAAAAAAGAAACCAGACTGACTTGTAAGATCTTAGTAAATGCTGTTGACTTCACGATGCTTGTCAGCAACATGGGAATAGAAATGGTCTCAAGGCAGGCTGGGAGTATGGACCGACCAGTCAATGCCCGTGTTCAGCGGGGAAGCAATTACAGAAGCCAGACCTTCTACCTTCTGCAACCCACAATGACCCTGGGTCCATGCTCCCAGAGGGATAGAGAATGGGAAAGCTATCAGGGGAGGGGGTGGGATATGGAGATTGGGTGGTGGGAATTGTGTGGAATTGTACCCCTCCTACCCTAGGTTTTGTTAATTAATCCTTTCTTAAATAAAAAAGAAAAAAAAAAAAAGAAATGGTCTCAATTCAGTGATCAACCCACTACCTCAGACAGCTGTAAAACAGAATAAGATTCCTTCTACATGCTCATAAACTCCTCTTGGTTTTGGTGTTTTGTTCCAAAACTTTAAAAGAACAATCATAAGCCACAGATGTTTAGAAAGTCATTCTATAAATTCAGTCTTTTGCATGTTTCACTCAAATTTTTAATCCTCCTTAGGAAAATCTTGCTTGTGTAGGAAATGATCAGGTATGTTCACGACTTGGGTAAGCATCATCTACTCAACATTTGAAGTAGTTATCTGAATCAAAGTTATGATGACTGTCCAGGAACAAAGCACTGATTCATTGTAACATATATAGAGAATTACAGTATTTTGGCTTATTTGACCTACTTATATCTCAATTATTAAAATCTGCCTACAAGGCAGAAGAGAGTGCTAAGAGCTCTACTCAGAAGGAACATAGAATTTCCAAAGTAGACTAGTTATAGACTCTGTCCCTTAAGCTGTGTGCCTGTTATAGCTCACCCATTTTTAGTATCTTCCTTTTTAGGTCTACCTCACTATACTGGTCAAGTGCCAGAATATGTGGAATTGACCATGCCATCTATAACAGACATCCTCTGTATTAAATCTTTTAGAGCTGGTACATTTATACAGCCTAAAGAGCCATGTTATGACTGTGCTGCTTATCAAGAATGGTTTGAGTGTTAGAAGCTTTAACAGTGGGACCCAGATTTTCCCAGAGGGTTGAATTATTTCATTGTTAGCAATTTCGAGGTACACAGTAAAGTAGAAATAATAGAATCATACTCCCCTGGATATTAAAATGTCTTCTGCAAAGGTCAAAAGGAATTCGCAACCCATTCCATGTTCTAGATGTGTTTATCTGGCTGGAAGTGTGAGAAGATGGAATAGTAGGAGGAGGTTCTGCATAAACCTAATACGTAGGTTCTGGGTGCTGCTGATGGCTGTTATAGGTGCTAAAACATTATATGTGATACATAATTCTGCTCTGGTAGATTTTCCTTGACACAGCTATGTAACTATGAAGACATATTCTGAATCATGGTTCAACCACCTACTAGATGTAAATGGTTTCTCGGTTCCATCATTCCTTCATCTATAAAATGGGGACAATAAGATACCTCCCACAATGGCTGAATTCAGCTACTTTTTTTTTTTTTTTTTGCCTCCAAGGTTATCGCTGGGGCTTGGTGCCTGTACTGCTGTGACCACTGCTCCTCTCACCATTTTTTTTAATAGGACAGAGAGAAATTGAGAGGGCAGGGGAAGATAGAGAGGGAGAGAGAGAAAGGGAGAGAGAGATAAACACCTGCAGACCTGCTTCACTGCTTTTGAAGTGTCTCCCCCTGCAGGTCAGGAACCAGGGGTTGGTACTGGGACCCTTGTGCTTTGCACTATGTGTGTTTAACCTGGTGTGCCACTGTTGACCCTGAATTCAGTTACTTTAGGACAGTGACTGACTCAGAGTGAGTGCCCAGGGAATGCCAACTCTTCTTGCTTGTTGGTGTAAAAATGGAGCAAACCAAGGAGAAAATGTCTGTCAACCTAAGATTTATGTCCTTTCTTTACATTGTCAATGTTTGATTGCAATAGATAGAGAACTTAAATAAAAGCAATGAAGCATTCACTGGAGTGACAAGAATAATAACATTTTGAAAACAGTGGATTAAAAAGGAAGAAAGTCTTTCTTGCCAACAAAGAAGATACTGTGTTTGGGGAGTGTGCTAGCAATCCCTTCCTGTTTCATCTCCCCCTTATCCTGCTGCTGTTAACTTGTATCTCCTAAAGAAACCATAATTCTAGTAAATAGCAGGAGAAAAACTCCAGACTGTCTCCCCTAAGACACTCTTTTACTAATGTCCAAATACTATGCTATTCTTTCTCTCCACTCTTGTTCCTATCTTGAGATTCCTTATTTTGGTATTAAGATCCCTTCCATTTGTGCTCATGACACTGCCTGTCCAGTGCCCTGTTAGTGTCTCCCAGGATGTAAGTAGATTTTATGTGAACTGCTTTGAATTATGGTGGCCCAGTATGAAGTTACTTTTCCCTAAGCTTAGTTAAGTAGCAGGCTTCTTATGTCCTAGATTCAATGGCTAACTATTGTGATCTCACCATAAACTATTTTAAAAGCTGTGGTATCAGAAAAAGAAAGATAAAATTGTGCCCACTTTTATGTGTATGTGTGTGTGTGTGTTTGCCCTTGAAAGTGTGCTTTTGAATTTGTATGGTGTTTAAGTAATAAGCATTTGTATTCATATGATTTTCTCAGCTTGCTATGATGATTGCTGTAAGATAGGGCACACTGTTTGGAAGAGGAAATTTGTTCTCTTGGGTTAGATAGAATACTGAATTTTCCTGGGAACAATCACTGGATAGAAGTTGTCTGACAGCTGGAACCTTGTAGCAATAGAGATTTGGGTTTTTGTTCTGTTTTTTAATAACTACATAACCTTAAGCAATTTACATAATTCTGTGTATCATTTCTCCTCATGTAAAAGTGAATTACCATATTTTTGTTGAAGGGTCCCTTGTCTTGACCAATGAAGTAATGAGAGTTGAATACAGGGCATATAGCTAAGATAATGCCCAGTGAGTGGTGGTTATTAATGTGCACTGATTTAATTAGACAAGCTATATTCTCAAAGCAGCAATATCTTACCAGGATCATACACATAGAATCACCCTAGATTCTCTTCTCACCAAGAACCTATTGAAAAATTTTTCTTTAGAAAGTGAGTTGAACGGGCTGGGCAGTGGCACACCCAGTTAAGTGCTATCACCACATGCAAAGACCCAGGAATCAAAGACGAGTACGGGATGATTCCACTCATAAACGGAAGTTGAGAACACAAAGGGAAACTCAAAGCAGAATCTGACTGAGTTTGGAGTATGGCACCAAAGTAAAAATCTCTAGGTGGAAGGTGAGGGTAGATGTTCAGCTTCACTGGGAATAGGGTTGGGGGGGGGAGAAGGGGGAAGGACACAGACCTTTGGTGGTGGGAATGGTGTTAATAAAAATAAAATAAATTTTAAAAAAAGACCCAGGATTGAACTCCTGCTTCTCACATGTGGGGGGATGCTTCATGAACAGTAAAACAGGTCTACAGGTGTTGCTCTTTCTCCTTCTCTATCTCTTCCAGTCCTCTCAAGTTCTCTTTGTCCTATCCAATAAAATAGAAAGAAAGAAAGAAAGAAAGAAAGAAAGAAAGAAAGAAAGGGAAGGAAGGATGAAAGAAAGAAAAGGGAAGAAAAGAGGAAAGCAAGAAAGAAAAAAGGAAAGGAAAAGAAGGGAGGAAGGGAGGAAGGAAGAAGGTGTTTGGTGAGCTTTTTATATATTTTTGGTTATTAGTCTCTTGAGTCTGATGCATGGCATGTAAAAATATTCTCCCATTAACAACAAAATATCTAGAGCTAGACAAAAACATAGCTACTGTAGTCCACTGCTTAGGTTTGAACATGATTGGTTGCTCTGTGTGTTGATATGCACTCTAATTCCACATTTATACAGTACCTGTAACTTCCTATGCAGTGTGCTCCAGAATACTACAGGTATGTTCTTAGAAATACAGGGTCTCAGGCTTTCCACCAACCCTGCTGGCATTGAATCTGTCTATAGAATCCTAGGAAATTGGTACTTAGTGAGAGACATATGCTTGGGAAATGCTTTCCTGTATGGATATTAGACCCCAAATTCCCATATCCCCTAATCTATTTCCAGAACAGCTTGTATTTAGAGAGGAAGCCATCCTTCATGCAAGTATGGAAGTGCTTATCCCTTGCTGTAGCACTTAGCAAACATTTCTAATTTTTATCTCCCCAAATTATGAAATATCAACCAGAGAGAGGGGCAGAATGTAGCTGAGAGTGAACAAGTCAGTCTTTGAGCCCTGTGTAGCACAATGTATTCTCTCTGTGTAGTGCCCAAGAAGTGCAACTCGTTTTCCTCTTGTAATTCAGTAGCAGTGTTAGTATTTGGAGGACCTTGTAACACCAGGTTTTTGTAACTGTAGTTGGCTAGATTTCTGTAATGCAATTTAGACTATAGCATATCTGCAATCATGTGGTAATGAGCCTGGATAGGGAGAGCTGATGTTTTACTACAAGTCGTAGAAATGCTACTGCATTTCCACCAGGGAAGTTGTAGGTGGGTGGTCAATTTTTAGCACTACTGGGGGCTGCAGTGTTCTTAACAGTAGGGAATGAAATGTTGTCTGTTTTCCAATACCTCTGTTCCAAAAAAATTCAACCTTTATTTCCCAGGTCACCTTTTAAAAACATTTGCACAAGGGAAAATGCACTTAGCAAATCCAGGCATGCCATCTATTCCAGCATTGTTTTTATCAAAATGCCAGGTTGTCATCCAACTGAGGCTCCTGTTGTCTTGTAAGTTGTGTCTGAGTCAGAGGATGAGTTCAGCACTTTAATCAGTGCATTTGTTTTCTGCTTTGTCATACACATAACTAGCAAATCTTTCCAGTGCTCTTTTTTTTTTTTTGCAGAGGAAATCTTCCTGTGTCTGGAATGCAGAAAGACCAGTTTCTCAGATTTCTCTTTTTTCTTTCCTTCCCACGGCCACCCTTTTCATTTGTTCCCAGTTCTATGCTGATCGTAATTATGTAGATTTCCTTTCAAGACACTTTATAATTGTATAACATTACTGCATCCAGGATGAATGCAATTCATCTAATCTTCTTCTTTTTCTATTGTAACTCAAGCTGTTGCCTTGTTCTTTCTCATTGATTCTTGCACCACAACACAATGAGATGGAGATACAATATGTTACACCTGACTCCCCCATTTAAATTACCTGCCACAGTGCTAATAGGCGCTGATGATTTCGTGCTATAGTAGTCAATAGAAAATTGTGTCAGTACTGCAATAATAAGCCTGTGTTTGCTTTTTCAAAGGCTCAGTGAAAATGTGCAATAGATTTTCTTCTTCTTTTTATTATTCATTACTGAGGCTTCACTGTTCTGGGATGACTTTTTCAGAGATATATGGAGAGAGAGAGAGAGAGAGAGAGAGACTGAGAAAAAGAGGCAGAGAAATAGTAAAAGCAATCACAGCACCAAAGTTTTTTTTTCCAGTGCGGTGGGGATCAGGCTACAACCTGCATCATGTACATGACAAACCAGCTAACCAAGTGAGCTCTTTTTGCAAGCCCAACAATAGGTTTTATTTATTTATTTATTTGTTTATTTATTTATCCAATTTGAAAGCAGCCAGAACACTTCTTGGGACTCTGACTTATGGGAATACTGGGGTTTGAATCTATAAGATTTGAGGCCTCAGACAGGAAAGTCTGGTGCTCTAAGGCTGAAAAATTCCCCAGACATAGAAAGTCTGTCTTTTTTTTTTAAAAAAAAAAGTTACAAATCACTTTATTGGTGGAAATAATTATCTATAAGATGCTTATAATACAAAGTATCATTTCTTATCTGCCCATCAATTTCACCACCAACTGAAGTCTTCCTCACTATCATGCAGTGGGTCCCCAGTGGTCACCCCTTTTGCCTCTCCTATTTAGAATCCTTGGTTCTAATGTACATAGACCATAGCGAGTCCAAAATTCACTTTGCATTTTTCCTTTCTTTCTTTGCCTCTTAAGCTTCACCTATGACTGAGGTCACTTCATATTCGTCCTTCTCTCTTATCTGACTTAACATGACTAACTTCTAACCAAGATGTGACAAAGGAGATTTCATTAATCATTTCTTACTATATCTATATTACAACTTTTTAAGCTACTCATCTGCTACTGGGCATTTGGGTTGTTTTCAAATTTGATCTACTATAAATAGTGCTGCTTCTACCCTATGACCCTGCAATTCCTCTCCTGGGGATAGATATCCTAAGGAACCGAACACATTCATCTAAAAAGATTTGTGTATACCTATGTTCATAGCAGCATAATTTGTAATAGCCAAAACCTAGAAGCAACTCAGGTGTCTAACAACAGTTGAGTGGCTGAGTAAGTTGTGGTCTCTATACACAATGGAATATGACTCAGCTATTACAAATGGTGAATTCACCTTCATTTCATCTTGGATGGAGCTTGAAGAAATCATGTGAAGTGAGATAAGTTAGAAAAAGAAGGATGGGGAGTCGGGAGGTAGTGCAGTGGGTTAAGCACAGGTGGCACAAAGTGCAAGGACCGCTGTAAGGATCCCAGTTCGAGCCCCCCCCCCCACCTGCAGGGGAGTCACTTCATAGGCAGTGAAACAGGTCTGCAGGTGTCTATCTTTCTCTCTCCCTCTCTGTCTTCCCCTCCTCTCTCCATTTCTCTCTGTCCTATCCAACAACGACGACAACAATAATAACTACAACAATAAAACAACGAGGGCAACAAAAGGAAATAAGTAAATAAATAAATATTCAAAAAGAAAGAAAGAGAAGGATGAATATGGGATGATATGTGGAAAACTGGGAAATGTTACCCATGTACAAACTATTGTGTCTTGCTGTCAACTGTAAACCATTAATCCCCCAATAAGGAAATTAAAAATAAATAAATAAATAAATAATGCTGCTTTTAATATAGTTGTGCATAGATATCTCTAGATATATGACGTTATTTTCTTTAGATATATCCCTAGGTAAGAAAGAGCAGTAAATTTTAACTCAATACATATTACTATTTAAATGTTAGCACTTCCAGTCTATTCTCTTTTCTGATTTCGGCATCAACCTAGCATCTATGCTAAGCTGAGGTCAGAACTAGACCTTATTGCATATTCTCTGTGCTCAAGCCCTGAACTGGGTATTTTTGCATCCTTTTTTATTTCATGTATTTTCCCTTAATTTTTACAAGAAATTTAGATTTTAATATGCATATGTGATTTAACTTACAATGATGATAAAAATTTATAGATGTAAGATGAAGTTTAATGCTTCACAACTGTTCAGTGACAGAGATTTGGTTCCAGCCCCCATATCCTTCCCACATATTTCTCCCTCCTCTGAAAAAAATTCAAGATAGTTAGTCACACCCCCTTCCTATATGGAGTTCAGAAAGTGGTCACTGCTAAATAGTTACATGGAATTTTGGTTAAAATGGATGTTTTCTTTAATGTGCAAACTACATATTGTTTGTTATGGGACCAAGTATATGGCATAGAATTATGCCTGCATTGAACTGAAAAATCACGTCTGCTACTAACTAGATTAGCTCTTAGGAATTTGAAGCAGGTTCAAATCTACTTATCCTTTTTTTTTTGGTCTTTTTTAAATTTTATTTTACAAAATTACATGTCAACAGGAGTTTAAATCCACACCATTCCCACCATCAGAGTTCTGAATCTTCAGTCTCCCCACTGTAATCCACCACAGTTCCCTAATGTTGTAGACATCGGCTAACCATCATCTATCTCTACAACTATCTATCTGTCCACATTTATCCATTATTTCCCCCCTTTTCTCTTGATTCAATCCTCTCTTCCCCTCTAAGCCACTCATAACAACATAACTACCTCCATATATCCCTCTCCTTTTCCTTCTCTCTCTCTTTCTCTCTCTCTCTCTCTCTGGGTGCTGATGGAGCTGGAGTTCAGAGCCCTCTTCTCTTCATCCTATGACTTCTCCCACACTGGGAGTATGGATCAAGGTTGTTTTAGGGGAGCAGAAGGTAGGAGTTCTGGCTTCTGTAATTGCTTCTTTGCTGAGCATGGGTGTTGACAGGTCTATCCATACCCTGAGCCTGTTTCTATCTTTCCCTAGTGGACCAGAGCTCTGGTGGTGTGAGGATCCAGGACACATTGGTGAGGACATCTGCCCAGAGAAGTCATGGTAGTATCTGTAACTTGCTGTCTGGAAGGTGGCATGACCTAAGTTGAGACAAAATGGTTAATGAACAGGATCCAAAAAGGAGGATCAGAGCAGATGAAATTAGGAATCTTAGGATAGAGGAAAGCTAGAAGTCCATTTTAGGCATGTTCCTAGGGGCATACAACTGTGGTAGTTTTGCTTGAGTTTGATAGCTAGCCTGAAGTTCGATAAGAATATTGTCTGAGAGAATGGGGTCAGAGTAGAGAAAAGGGCTAGAAATTTGGATTAAGGCAGAGAGTAGCTCCCATTTTTTGGGAAAAAAATTCTGTGGCTAAAATTATCTATTTACCTCTATCCATCTGACCCATATTTATATTTATATTATTTATATTTATATATTTATATTTAGCACCAGAGTCTGTGTAATCTCTAAGTCTCTATTGGTCTGAGCTCTTAGCTCATGGTCACAGTTGGGAACATTGCAGGCTGCACTCATTTCAGGACAAGTCTTTCTCTAGTGGCAAGGCAGAATACTCCAGTCTCCCTTCAGAGACTGAGGCTATTCCTACCATCATTGCTTTATGGTGAGGACAAGCTTCTTGGAGGCCCACAAGATGCTATTCCTGATGTAAGTGGTGAAGAGAGGGATCCCTTAAAGGTCTAGATCCATCATAGGTGTGTGGGAATCCAAGGATTCCCTAACTAGGGTCCCAGATGATGAAGTGATATGATATTGACCAAAAGGGCCATTATTAAGTGGACCAGTCTCTTGCCCTTATCCAACTTTTGCAGTCCTCTCTTTATCTGATGACCTTATACTTTCTCTCAGTTGTTTAGACATTGAGTAACATTTGTTGATCCCAGCAAGAATTAGGTTTTTGGGATCTGTCTTCTTTGTGCCTTTCTTCTAGGTTGCCCAGCTAATTTGGTCTAAGTCTAATCAACTAGAGAATTTATGATGCCTTCTTTAGGCACTTCAACCATTATTGAGCACTTTGACTTTGAGTTATATAATTGCCCCCTTGCTTATGGATAAGTGTACATCTGTATCTAGTTCCCTAAACCCTAGCCTATATCTGATGTCTATTGCTTAGTCAAATCTACTTTTCCAAAAGATAAAATCACAACCATCTTGAAGATATTTAGTAAGCACATTTCAAAGATGAATTTAGGATGTGAGGGCGACCTGGCTGCGACATGAAGCAAGGATCTGTAGCTATCTAATTTATACATTTTTTCCTTGATACTACCGTGTCAATACTTCCTAGCTTGCTTCTTATCAAATGTAACAGGCACATTTGAATTCTTCTCATTTTTCCTCTTTTCTATCCCTCTCAGCTATTCTAAGATACTGAAACTGGAAGTTGAACATGTCCTGATGCTAAGGATCCCCTGGTGATAGCAAATTTAGTTTGTGTGGTCTCTATAGAAGCCACTTTCCTCACTGATTTTACCTCTCAAAAGAAGCAGATCACTCAGTATTGCAAGAGGTGTTTTTTTTTTTTTTTTTAATACAAGGTCTAGTCTAAGTTTCACCCTGTATTTTGCCTTTCCTTCCGTGTTTCTTGAGTTCCATCTGTAAGTGAGATTGTCAGATATCCTTTTGGCTTAAAACTCACTTAGGATGATTTCTTCATGTTCCATCTAAGATGAGGCAAAGTAGACTATTTTATCATTCCCTAAATAGTATTCTACCGGTATATATAATAACTTTCTTAACCAATTATCTCATTGGGCATCTGGGTGACTTCCATGCTTCTTCACTCACCTAACATCTTTAAGTGGGGCAAGACAATTGCCACCAGATGGTGCTGAACCACAGCTGAGAGTTAGATTTGACTATATAGTGAACAAGGTCCCAATACTACCACTACCAACTAGAAAGCGGCAGTTTTTATTATTATTATTGTATGTTGTAGAAAATAAAGGATTTGACATTGGGTGGACCTTTGCTGTATATTCTTGCTTTTGATGCTATTGTGAGCTCTAAAAGGACAAATTAATACTAGTTTCTCAGTAGCTCAGCGGGTTAAGCATACATGGTGGCGTAAGAATCCCGGTTTGAGCCCCCGGCTCTCCACCTGCAGGGGAGTCGTTTCACAGGCAGTGAAGCAGGTCTGCAGGTGTCTTATCTTTCTCTTCCCCTCTCTGTCTTACCCTCCGCTCTCCATTTCTCTCTGTCCTATCAACAAAGACAACATCAATAACAGCAACAATAATAACTACAACAATAAAACAACAAGGACAACAAAAGGGAATAAATAAATAGATAAAATATAAAAAACATTAAAAAATGCTAGTTGCTAGCTTTTGTTAGGCATTTTATACATATTATTTGGTAATGACATAGAAAGAAGTGACTTTGTAATTAGTCTATTAAATACTGAAGTAATATTTGTTATCATCATTATTATTTTATTGAAATCATTTCATGAAACATTTTCTCATTTGATGGTGAATCCAACTGAATTAACCTGCTTATAATAAAGGAAGAAAGTTATCTCTAAACAATTGAACCACATTTTGTCTTTAGCTGATCCACTGGTTTCAATGCCAGTAAGAGCCTGGCATATATTGTTGAAAAATGTGTCTTTTATTACAGCAGTGTCTGAAACTGAGAATGATATTCTCTGTGGAGGAGCAGAGTTTTGCTGACAGCTTTACAGTAATTTATCAACAGAGGACAAGCAACATCAAGTAATAGCCTGAGAGACTCTCAGGACCTGAGGAGGTGCTTTAGTCAAGCAGAGGGAAGAAGAGGGAGCAGAGGAAGAAAAGAAATAGATATCCCTAGAAGTTGAGGAGCAAATAGTGCGAGAGGTTGTAATAAACTAAATGGGTGGATAGAGCAGAGGCATCAGACTTTGTGTATGGGTTTTGGTAATAAAGTCTGGGGGAGAGGATGAATTAATGATGCAGGAAATATCAGAGGAGGTATAGGTATGGAATAAAGCTGGCCTCGGATTCCTTAAATGTTTTTCATTGAAATCAGAAAAGCTTTAATCATTCAACGTCACATACTGTGGTACATCAGTTTGGTGTTCCTATGTATTTCTAAAGAAGATTATGAGCTCTGATTTTTTTTTTAATGTCAGTAACACTTTATTCTTCAGAACAGCTCAGCAGGCTTTCTGAAGCTAGTTAGGCGAAATTTTCCCCAGGATTTAAATTGCCGGAGAAGAAGATAAAATGATTATTTCAGAAACATATTTTAAGGCTTATACAGTAAACTAAATTTAAATTCAGAGTTATGAAGTAATGTCTCTGTAAAACATGTCTAGAGATAGGATTCTGGTAGTCAGGCCTCTCTTATACCCTGTTGAGACATGAGAGTACCAAGAAGAATTCAGGTGTTCTAGGCTGTGACCAGGATACCTATCATTGCCTAAATGAGCTGAAATCTTACAACTTTAAATATTTGGGGTTTTATGATTTCTGATCCATTTTAGAAATAGCCAGATTTGGTGCTTGCCTGCTCACAACTTCTTCAATCTATTTCTGTTGTTACCTGTGACTTGATATCTGAGCCTTAAGTTGACAAAACTCTCCTTCTTCTTCCTCTTCTTCCTCTTCTTCTTCTTCTTCTTCTTCTTCTTCCTCTTCTTCTTCTTCTTCTTCTTCTTCGTCTTCGTCTTCGTCTTCGTCTTCTTCTCCTTCTCCTTCTCCTCCTTCTCCTTCTTCTTCTTCTTCTTCTCCTCCTCCTCCTCCTTCTCCTTCTTCTTTTTATTCTTCTCCTCCTCTTCTTCCTCCTCTACCCCACCCCTCCCCCTCCTTCTCCTCCTCTTTTTTATTTAATGCTATCCCATTAAGATCCCATCCACATTTTTTAGAAGAATAGAACAATTGCTACAAATGTTTATCTGGAGCCAGAAAAGACCTATAATTTCCAAAACAATCTTGAGAAGAAAGAACAGAATGGAGGCATCACACTTCCAGATCTCAAATTCTATTATAGGACCATTGTAATCAAAACTGCTTGGTACTGTAATGTGAATAGACACATTGACCAGTGGAATAGAATTGAGAGCCTGGAAGTAAGCTCCCACACCTGTGGGCATCTAATCTTTGAGGTCCCCAGACTATTAAATGGGGAAAGCAGACAGAGTCTCTTCAACAAATGGTGTTGAAATAAATGGGTTGAAACATGCAGAAGAATGAAACTGGGCCACTATATTTGACCAAATACAAAAGTAAATTCCAAGTGAATCAAGGACTTGAATGTTAGACCAGAAACCATCAAATACTTAGAGGAAAATATTGGCAGAACTCTTTTACACATAAATTTTAAAAACATCTTCAATTAAATGAATCCAATTACAAAGGCAAGTATAGACCTATGGGACTACATCAAATTAAAAAGCTGGTGCACAGCTAAAGAAACCACTACCCAAACCAAGAGACCCCTTACAGAATGGGAGAAGATCTTTACATGCCATATATCAGACAAGAGGCTAATAACCAAAATATATAAAGAGCTTGCCAAACTCAACAACAAGAAAACAAATAACCCCATCCAAAAATGGGGAGAGGACATGGACAGGATATTCACCACAGAAGAGATCCAAAAGGCTGAGAAACACATGAAAAAATGCTCCAAGTGTTTGACTGTCATAGAAAAGCAAATAAAGACAACAATGAGATACTACTTCACTCCTGTGAGAGAAAAGGTAGCAGCAGCAAATGCTGGAGAGATTGTGGGGTCAAAGGAACCCTCCTGCACTACTAGTGGGAATGTAAATTTGTCCAGCCTCTGTGGAGAACAGTCTGGAGAACTCTCAGAAAGCTAGAAATGGATCCTGGAATTCCTCTCCTGGGGATATATCCTAAGGAACCCAACACACCCATCCAAAAAGATCTGTGTTCACATATGTTCTTAGCAGCATAATTTGTAATAGCCAAAACCTAGATGCAATCCAGGTGCCCAATGACAGATGTGTGACTGAGCAAGCTGTGGTATACTACTCAGTGGTATACTACTCAGCTATTAAAAACAGTGACTTCACCATTTTCAACTGATCTTGGATGGAGCTTGAAAAAAATCATGTTCAGTAAAATAAGTCAGAAACAGAAGGATGGATATTAGATGATCTCACTCTCAGGCAGAAGTTGAAAAACAAGATCAGAAGAGAAAACACAAGTAAGTCTTTTACTTTGCACCAAAGTAAAGACTCTGAAAATACAGGTCCAAAATGGATGACAGAGGACCGAGTGGGGGTTGTATTGTTATATGGAAAACTGGGAAATGTTATGCATGTACAAACTATTATATTTACTGTTGAATGTAAAACATTAATTCCCTAATAAAGAAATTTAAAAAGAAATATTTCTTCATTTAATGGGAGCACTTGTATTTATTACTTAAGTTCATTTTATTTCTTGCCTCCAGGGTTATTGCTGGGGTTCAGTGCCTGTACTATGAAACCAATACTCCTGGTAGTGGCCACCCCCCATTTTTGTTGCTCTTGTTGTTATTATTGATGTTGTTATTGTTGAATAGAACAGAGATAAATCGAGAGACGAGGGGAAGACAGAGAGGGAGAGAAAAAGCTAGATACCTGCAAACCAGCTTCACTGCTTGTGAAGTGACCCCGCCCTGTGGGTAGGGAGCTGAGGTTTGAACCCGGATCCTTAGGCCAGTCCGTGCACTTCGCGCCATGTGTGCTTAACCCAACTTCGTTACCACCCAGCCCCCTCCCATTTGTATTTATAGTGTGCTCTTTGGAAAGAGCTAAAAAAAAAATCAAACATACAATTATTTTTTATATTAATAGTGTAGAGTAGGTCCACATTTTTATTCTAGTGTAGAATAAGTCTGCTGGGAACCTAAAATAACTTGATAGAGATTGTAAACGCACAGCCATAATTATTTTTAAAAGCTTAAAGCTAATTTTAAAGCTGTCATAATTTAATTCCTAAAGAAAATGGTAAAGCATAATGCAAAGATGAATTATATTGAACTCAGCTTGGCATCTTCATGATTGTTATGTAATAGTCAGGGTTTGATGAACTCTATTTTAGTGGACATAGCATTGTTTTATATCCCTGTAAAATCCTGAGCAAATACAAATGTAGCAAAAAAGAGACTATCAACAAGTAAGACATTAAGTTCATTAGGCTGTTTGGATATTACAAAGAAAAATAAGTCATTCATATAGTTTCAGAGTTTTTTAAATCTACTCATAATCTTTTAGCTAATTCAGCATGGTGGTAGTTTAGAGATAAATCCAATCATCATATAGATGGAATGAAAAATCACCATACCACTTAGATTGTGAAAGATGCAGGGAAATTTTGAATTAAAGTTTCCTTAGATGGATTTAGAAGCCATCATGCCATTTGGATTCTAAAGGAAAGTTTTAAATTTGTCTAAAATGTTTTCATTTACATCTTAATGAAGATCTTCAAAAACAGTAACAACATATACAACACTTGGGAAAGAAATGAATGTTTATTGAAGAAATTGTGTATAATCTAGAAAAGTGCTAAGAATAAAATAAAGCAGTTTATTTAGTCTTTTATGTCATTGCCGGGACTTTACCTCTTTAGTTAAACTTTTTCACATAGAAAGAGGGATAGATAGGCCAGTGGTGGTACACCATGTTGAACACACATATTACCATGTGTAAGGACACAGCTTCAATCTCCCAGCTCCCACCTACATGGGGAAACATCATGAATGGTGAAGCAATGCTATAGGCCTCCATCTCTCTCTCTCTCTCTCTCTCTCTGTCAATTTCTCTCTCAATTTCTCACTGTTCAATACAATTAAATAAGTATTAAAAATAATTTTAAAAGAGAGCTAGAGACAGGAATAGTAGCTTAAGCTTGGGTCACCTACATGATAAGCAGGCACACTATCTCACTGAGCTATTTTGTTGGGCCTGCAGATTATTCACTCTTTCTATTAACTTGTTTTTGAATCTGTGCCTTGTGTGTTAGATATGGGCCACATAGGTTTAAGCAAACCAGATCTAGTATACATCTTCTAGGAGCTAATCATGTTTTGGAAAAATGAATTATCAAAATAAATTGTGTAGCATTGGTATAATAGGCAACTTCCCTTGGTGGGCTAATTCAGGAGCACTTTTAAGGTGAAGCCTAGTGAAGAAATAGTGAAATCTAAGCCAACATCTAAAGGATAAATATTCTTCAAGTAAAAATATGGTGGGAATATTCTAAACAAGGAAGAGAGCATTAGAAGACCTTAATTAGATCATGACAACCTTGAAGTATTTTACTGATAGTATTTCCAATTGTCCAGAATCACCACTCTTTTTTGTGTTCACTATTCCTGTCTCTTTTAAATGATTTATTGAAATATATCTTAACAGACTATAGATTATATTGATTTCTATCTATTTTAGTTGCTTCATAATAAACTGTGGTATTGGCCCACAACAGTAAAATACTCTTGTTTAATGTTTATTGACAACACAATTTTCTATGTAAACATAGTCTCATAATGAACCAGCTCCTTTTGATTGAAATTTGTACTCAGTTTTCCCTTATTATAAAGAGCATTTTCACAAACATTTTATACTTATTTCCAAATATCTCCTTAGTTTCAAATGTACTGTGTATTTCAAATCAATAGCCCACTGCTAATTAAAAGCTAGCCAACATGAGTTAATATACTTTAAGGCTATAGAGAAAAATTTGTAGTGCTCCGAGAATTCTTGCCTGCATATTTTCTTGCCTGCATATATTCTTGGCAGACTTTTTCTTTCATTAAATTTTAAGATAAAGCTGAGATACTGCAGTAGCCATTGTATGTGATACTCCAGTGTGCTCCCTAGGGCCTGAATCCAGGTTCTTGCACATGATAAAGAGGGTGCTGTATTGGTTGAGATAGTTCCCAGCCCCAAGAAGTATTTTTTTAAAAGCCTCACATGTGGTATTTAGTCTAATTACTCTCAGCAGGTTAAACTGGCTTGCAGTCATATTCTAAAACCTTAATTTTATTGCACATTCCCTTAGCAGAGTCTGCTTCATGGTTCAGTAGTCTCGAGTTATATGATTAAAAAACCTCAAGTTGCACTTCAGGGAAAACTTGAAGCTTTTTAGGGTCTGATCACATTTTTTGAAGGATAAATTTTTTTAGTAACATTTGCAAAATGCACAAGTCCTGATTTCAGCTTCACAACATATTCGAGTAACTTGCTCTAATCCCAATCAGTGGCAGCCACTTTTGGAACAGAAAGATGGTGCACTGCATAGTGTTCTGCAGAAAGGACATTCACAGAACAAGGTGAATAAATAAATAAATAAATAAATAAAATAATGCACAACATTGCATTACTCAGATTTTAAAAAAGAGAAAAGGGACCCTTGTAGTGGTGCACCCAGTAGAACACACAGGTTACTGAACAAGGTCAAATCTGAACTTTTATTAACAAATTGTAATCTTCCTTTCTTCACTTAACAAGCCTCTGGTCAGAGGAAGCTTTATATTAATCAAAGCACAGCTACAAGTATCTCTCTCTCCCCCCGCCTCTCTTTTGTTTCTCTCTGTCTCCGTCAAGTAAAAAAATAATGGCACCAGGAGTGGTGAAATTATGCAGGCACCAAGCGCCAGAAATAACCTTGATAGAGAAGGAAGAAAGAAAGAAAGATGGCAAACCCCAAACTGTTAGTCCCGGGTCTTCATTTTTACCTGAATATAACATCTTTGAAATCAGGGAGCATGAACTGTCATCTCTATTACCTAAGAGATTCTAGTAAATGGTATTCTGTATATCTCTGTTACCTAAGAGATTCTAGTAAATGGTATTCAGGGAAATTATATTGACTTAATGAATCAGTATGTAGATGAAAGAAAAACAGGTAAAGAAATAATGTTAAATCTAATGTCCACAGAAAGGGTGCAGGAAATACCTTAGTGGTTGTACAAAAGACTTTCGGGCCTGAGGCACTAAAGTCCCAAGCTGAATTAGTAGCACCACCATAAACCAGAGTTTAGCAGAGGTCTGGTAAAATAATAAAAAAATAACAACAATAATCATAATGGTATACAATAATGTCCATAGGAGGATAAATGTGATCTATAGCAATAGTGGTTTTCTGACAGCAGTTTTTATATGCCTGGGCCTGACTGAAAGATAATACTTATGTGAGGATAGAAATAACATATACCCCAACAAGTATCTCTACTTCATTGTTCAGGAACATGAATAAGCCATTTAAATTTTGGTTTTCTAAATGTATCTTCAAATAATAACTTTTGAATAGAACAAGATCTTGTAATTTTATTTATTTTTTAGATTTATTTTTAATTATGAAAGAGAGATGAGAGAGAGGTGGGTGAGAACACCAGAGCATAGCTCTGGCACGTATGATGCCAAGAAATGAACTCAGGACCTGATGCTTATAGGTCCATTGCTCTAGCCACAGTACCACCTCCTCGGAAAATAAGAATTTTTTTGTTTTATTTTATTTGTGTTTCTTTTTGGAACCTATCATTGCCACAAGTATACAAGCATTATAATACTTTCCTTTTGGAAAAATGTTTAATATTGGACAGCAAAAAATTCTTTCTTCCAAGTAGCAAATTCTCTTTTTCAAAATGAAGACTGATCCTAGATGGAAGTAATGTTGAATCCCTGAAATCTAAAGATCATTGTCTATTATATAAAATCTAAGTGGTGAACATCATGTATTTGAAAGAGAACTAGTGAAACCCATTAAAACGAAAGTTAAAGGAAAAGAAGCCATAGACTTGAAGAAATCTTGGAATAAAGATTTGGTGATAGACATTTTACAAATCAGGCAGCGTGGGAGGCCTTCAATTTATATTTTTAAATGTGAACAGATGGGCTGAGCATTCTTATAGAAAGTGGATGTGTGTGTCTCTGTGATGAGAATATAGTTCATGAAGGCTGTTCCTTTGCAGGTGGGAATAATATGAGCTTACTCACTGTGCGATGACAGAAGAGCTAAAAATCAAACCTTAAAATTGTTCACATATGGTGACCTAGTTCTAATTTTCTTATTAATTGTCCAGAAAGTTGTTCTTTCATTACATTTGACATCTTGAGTGAAAATAAAGTAATTATTTCAAAGGAAACTTAAATATCAACCATATGAAGTTTGAGCATGTTATAGCAGAACAATATCTACTGTGTGATTGTGATGATATTGGATTTCTTTTTTTAAAATGTTTTTTATTATCTTTATTTACTTATTGGATAGAGACAGCTATAAATTGAGAGGGAAGGAGGTGATAGAGAAAGAGAGAGAGAAAGAGAGACACCTGCAGCACTGCTTCACCACTCACAAAGCTTTCCCCCTGCAGGTGGGGACTGGGGACTCAAACCTGGATTCTTGAGTGTTGTAACATGTGCACTCAACCAGGTGCACCACGACCTGGCCCCAATATTGGATTTCATGGGATCTGGGGTGCAGGAGGATGTAGACAGGGACCCAGCTTGAAAATCTATTTTAAGAATTCAAACTACAATAGAATGAAGACTTCATAACAAGTGACAAATTAGTTTCTCATGAGAGGGAATAAATAGTAATATTATTTTGCTGCTTCTTTCCCTTGAAATAGAATAGAGGATTAGGAATATGCTCAGGAGCCAGAAGGCTGGATTTCAAACCCTGACTCTGTTACTTCTTGCCTGTGTGACCTTGAACAGATCATGGATCTTTCCCGTGCTTCAGTTCTCTACCTATTAAAATGGAAGAGATGGGAAGCGAATGACTGAACGACTGTATCTATTGACAGGGATGTTTGAGAGAATCAAGTTTTCCAGGCTAGCTTCCCTGGAGAGAAAGATGAGGAACTCTTGGAGGCATGGTAATACAATTCTTTATTGATGTGGACGTCCCAGAGTCAGCTGTGAGCACAACAGGTTTAGGCCACGTGGAGCTAGCAAAATGGCCGCCTCCCACAGGCCAGCCCTTCTCCAGGTCTACTTCAGGTTGGGATGCAGAAGAGGAAAAAAAAAGAGAGAGGGAAACAGGAGTGACTTTTATAGGAGAATTCCGGAAGTGGAAAGTTGGGACAGAATTGGCTAGGAAAGAGGGTGGAGAAAACAAGGCACTCTGAGAAGGTAGAAAGCTTCCGTAGCAACAGTTGCTATAGTTTTTTAGCTCGCGGGAATGGGCGATACCCTGAGGGGGTAATGTGGTGGAGGTGTCATTTGAAAACAAGGCAGAAGGTTGATATGTAAATAATAATACTCGAACGGAAATATGGCGGTTTGTGGGTCCTGCCTAACTCAACCAGATTTGTACAATATCCCAACAAAGTTATTTTAAATAAATAAATAAATATGAATAGATAATGTTAATATATCTACACTAATTTAATATATGTATAATTTATATGTAATAAACATTAACATACAGTCCATTTATATATAATATAAAGTTTATACATAAAATACTTAGAGCAGAGTAGCACAGTTTGAATAGATCATAAATATTGTGATTATCTTTGTTATTACTTGCTTTTATTCTGGTAAGTTAGAATGTGAACTTCTTTTTTAGAATTATCTTTATTTATTTATTGGATATAGACAGCCAGAAATTGAGAGGGAAGGAGGTGATAGAGAGGGAGAAAGACAGAGATACACCTTCAGCACTGCTTCACCAGTCATGGGGACAGGGGGCTCGAACCTGGGCCCTTGCACATTGTAACCTTTGTTCTTAACCAGCTTCATCATAACCTGGCCCCTGAGGATGTGAATTTATTTTTCAGACAAGTGGACCCCCAAAACCTATTTTGTTGCTATAGAGAAAGAACATGATCATCTTTGAAGATTAAATGAGTGCACAATGCTGCTATTTTCAAATACGTCCCTTCCCCCACCATAAACCCTTTTACTAGACCTGGCTCCTGGCTGTATTATTTCACCTTTCTTTAGAGAACATTTACTCAATTGTACTGCTTATTATTTGAAGATCTGACCTTTTATTAAAAAATTATAGTCTTCACTTAACAAAACCACATTAAGACTCATTAGATAAGGGGCCAGGCGGTGGCGCACCTGGTTAAGGTCACACACTACAGTGCGTAAAGACCAAGGTTCAAGCACCTGGTCCCTGCCTGCAGTGGGGAAGCTTCACAAGTGGTGAAGCAGGTACCCTTCTCTCTCTCCCTGTCTCCATACCCTTTTCAATTTCTCTGTCTCTGTCCAATAACGAATAAATAAAATTTAAAAAGATTCATTAGATAAATTCATATTTACTCAGCCTATACACTGCTATTCAATTTTGGTACCTAATGTTTACATGTAACTGAGGTCAGAAAGATGACTAAGACAGTTGTTGTCGAGATAAAAATCCAATGGGATGCACATATCCACATGAATAATTTTATAGGCATCATTGACTGCAATCGCATCCCCTTCTTAGCCTATCTCCTAATTTTAAATGAATTCCTCTATGCCATATGGCAAAATAGCCTCTTCCTTTGTTCTCTGTTCCAGATTCATCTTTCTGACATTGCCAAAATTCACACAGTATTCCAGGTAGATCTGCTAGGACCAGGTTTCTACTTTGCTTCAAATACCCTTCATGAGAATATTGCCACTGAGATTGAATACAACAGTATAGTGGGCCAAATATTTAGGAAACCAGGCACAGTATGCTCAGAACTACTTGGCCATTTAAACGGATAATTATTTTTCTTCTGGTAAGAGCAACAATAGATGTTCATAATTTAAAACTATGGACATACAAAATAGAACCAAGAAAACAGATATATAAAGATCTACTACTATAAAGAACACAGTCAACTTTCTTAATTTTTATATCTTTCTGTTTCTTCCTCTGTCAGCTAACAAATTTAGGGTGAAACTGTTATTTTATGCTTCTAGACTTAATTTTGCTAAAATGTAGCTACTGTGCCTGGAGAAATAGCTAAACTGGTAGAGCTTTGGCATTTCATGTCTGAGATTCCAGGTTCAATCCCCTGCACTGCATGTATCTGAATGGCACTCTGGCTTGTTTCTTTCCTACTTTCTGTCTCACATGAAACGCTTTCTCCATAAATAATAAATGAACCAAATCGATTTTATTATTATTATTTATAAAAAAGAAACACTGACAAAACCATAGAATAAGAGGGGTACAACTCCACACAATTCTCACCACCAGAACTCCATATCCCATCCCTTCCCTTTATAGCTTTCCTATTATTTAACCCTCTGGGAGTATGGACCCAAGGTCATTGTAGGAATGCAGAAGGTGGAAGGTCTGGCTTCTGTAATTGCTTCCCCGTTGAACGTGGGTATTGACAGATCGATCCATACTCCCAGCCTGTTTCTCTCTTTCCCTAGTGGGGAAATCGGAGCTCTAGGACACATTGGTGGGGTTGTCTGTCCAGGGAATTCTGGTTGGCATCATGCTAGTATCTGGAACCAGGTGGCTGAAAAGAGAGTTAACATATAAAGCCAAGCAAGTTGTTGACTAATGACAAACCTAAAGGCTGGAGTAGTACAGATTAAGAGTTGGGGGAGGGGTCTCTGTTTTGTAGATAGCTAGTTGGCATATTTTAGTTATATTCCAAAGGGCCTGTGGCTATACTGGTTTTTGTTGTTGTTGCTGTTTGTTTCCCCCTGAGCCTGAAATCTGATATGCAGGTGGATCCAAGTTATTGTTTGAGGAGATGATGTCATGGCTGGAAAAACTACCAGAAAGCTGGATCAGGGAAGAGAGTAGCTCCAAGATATGGGAAAGCTGTATAAATATAGTTGACTATAAACCCCATTGCTTTGATCTGATCTGGGGCCCATATTCAGCTTAGGAGCCTATGTGACCTCTGCATCCCTGTAGCTCTGAGCTCACATTCTGTGGTCATCAGTAGGAATGTTCCAAGCTGCCCCAATATCAGGACCCATCTTGCTCTGGTGTAGCATTGAGTATGTTGTCCAGTGTCCCTTCGGGGGATGGAAATTCTCTGCCGTTGTTGATCCAAGTTGAGGGCAAGGTCCTATGGGGGGCCCACAAAGGGTCTATTGTGTTGTTCCTGATAGAGATGGTCAGTAACAATGGAGAGAGGGATTTATTCAAGGTCTAGGCCCATCAGGTCTGTTTGGAAGTCTCAGGACACCCCGAATAGGGCTCCAGCTGATGGAGTGGCCTGATAGAGACTAAAGAGTCATCTTTAAAGTATGCCAGTCTCTTACCCTTATTCAGCTTTTGCAGTCCTTGCTTTGATAAGGTTAGCTTTGCAGTGAGTGAGGGAAGTATAATAGGAAATAGGTGCGGAGGGTATCTAAGTCAAATTAGATACTATTTCATTATGAACTTCATACTGACTCACTGCAGACTATTGTGTACTTTTGCTTTCAGGTATATATTTTGCCCTAATTTATGGATACATGTGAACATATGTCCTATTTCATAGGACCTGGTCTATATCTAGGTTTTGGGACTTTGCTAGGAAGTGAACCACCTGGAGTGGAATTAGAGAATCCTATGAAAGGAAAGGTCTTACCCGAGGAATGATGATGAAGGGTTGACATTTCATGCCTGACATCTCTGGACACAGTCTAAAATGAAGCATACTGAGGTAGTTCTCATTGTGTTGATTAGGATGGGATCAGCTGATGCGATATCGTTTGGTATGAATTGAGAGAAGCATGCAGGAAAGTGATCCCCACTCTAGAGGTTCCAGGACTGGGGAAATATATGCTCTAAAGAGGAAGTGGGAGGTTCCTGCTGTCTTAGGGTTTAATAAGGCAATAGATAGTTATTGCTATAATAACAGTATTTGGCTGTTGGGCCAACTTTGAAAAATCCTTTTGTTAGGATTTGCTGCATCATACCCAACTTCACCATAATTTATGTCCTTTGACATTATTTGTATATAGCTGTGCCACCGGTTGCTTCTGTTCTCCTTGGTTTAAGCTTTTAAATGAGTCAACATATCAAAGACTCAGCCTATAGTCTGTGCATTAAAAAGTTTGAGACATTCAATCAATTTTCCCCTCTCATATTAATTAAATAGTGGTTTATATGAGTAGAAATTAATAGGAGTGTACATAAACACCATTCCCACCACCAAAAGACTGTCCCATCCCATCCCACCCCCACCCCACCCACCCAACCTCCACCCCAATATCGCAGAACATCCACCTTCAAATTCAGTCAAATCCTGCTTAACTAAATCTATTTTTTAAAACAGTCTTCACTCCCTAACTGTTGCTATGATGCTGATTTCCCCTTCCCTTGAGCCAAAGCCTTAAGCTGACACCTCCTTGATCCTGTTCAAACAGCTACATGGGGTGCAGGAGATCAGTTACTGGGAGCAATGCTGAGACAGTTCTTTCTTTCTCTCTTCCTCACCCTTGCGATCTGACATAGTAAATATAAAAGAAATCATGTAGTTACTTTCCACATGCCATTCCACTAAAAGTATTCTTACAATAGTCATCTAAAGGATTTAATTATGATTTAACTAATTGTTCTTTTTTTTAAAGTAAGATAGGTTTTATTAAAAGAAACAACATCAAAGAGAATTGACAACAAAATGCATATTATTTCCTGTTTGATAAAAATGACTTATCTGAACAACAGCTTCTCATAAACAAAGCAATAGAAATCCTAACCACCTAGTTTATAGAAATCCTAACCACATAGGATTTATAATCACTTGATTCTTCCAGTTTGATTTGAAATGTCAGCAATTCACTAAATGCACAGCTTTCCTTATAGATTGACTTTAAGGAGTTTTTAGACACCTCTGTGTTCCAGTGATGAAGTGTTTTCTTTTTCTAAGCAGTGGCCACTGTGTGAAAATAATATACTGACCTTGTTTCCCCTGAGTTGTTTAATAAAACATCTCACTTTACTTTGAGTAACTCAGTACTTCCTTATCTCATGTTTCTCAATGACTTCACCCTAAGCATTTGAATGTTGTGGAAAATGTAGGAGATTTAGCATCAGCTGTTCTACTTGCCATTTTTACTTCCTCTGACTTACCTAAGGCTGTCTCATCTGTAAGACTTGTTCCCCCTTCCTTGCTTGCAACTCAGTTGCAAAGTTGATGAAGTGAATTGGTGGTGAATGCAAAATGGCTCTGCAAATTATAAAAGGAGTGGTTCTTCTTCCTGCACTGACCTTTCTAACCCAAAGGCAATATTGATTTATTTTAAGCAGAAAAAAAAAAAAACTATGTTAAAGAGCTGAACAAAGAGCATTATTCAACTACCTCACCTCCTAGAGAATTTGTTAATATTTAGCCCTTACTTTCTTTCCCCTTTCCCATAATGTCCAGATTGATCCAGTTATTGACAAATAAGGTTATTTGGATATTGAAAGTACAGTTTTCAAAAAGCCTAATAGGAAGAGCAAACCTACTGAAGGAAGAAAACCTTGGTGGGGCCAGGTGGTAGAAGACCTGGTTGAGTGAACATGCTACAATGCACAAGGACACAGATTTGAGCCCCTGGTCCCCACCTACAAGCAGAAAGCTTTGCAAGTGGTGAAGCAGGGCTGCAGATATCTCTCTGTTTCTCTACCTCTCTCAATTCTCTCCTCCTCAATTTTTGGCTGTCAGAAAGAAAGAAAGAAAGAAAGAAAGGAAGAAAGAGGGAGAGCAAACGGAAGGAAGGAAGGAAGGAAGGAAGGAAGGAAAGAAAAATAAAACATTGGTGATTTTTTCCTAACCATTCTCGTTTCCCTTTTCATAGAATATAACCTTATAGTAATAACAGTATTACTAACGTAAAAACTCCAGTGTATTATGTACTAACAAAGTGATAGCTAGGTTCTTTATTTGTCAGTTCCACTCTTAACAATCTTAGCAGTTATATACTTATATACTGGGAGAAAGGGGTATCATTAAGACAGAATCACTCAGGGTAAGAGATCCAGAGCAGATCTTAAATGTATCAGTACTCATTAGAAGAAAACCAAACTTGTGATCCAAGAAGTGGTGGCAGTGGATAAAGCATTGGAGTTTCAAGCATGCTTCCTGATTTTGATTCCCAGCAGCACATGTATCAGTGATGGTTTAGCTTTCTTTCTCTTTCCATATCTCTCTCATCAATAAATAAAATGAAGAAAGAAGTAGAAAGGAAAAGAGAGAGAGAGAGAGAGAGAGAGAGAGAGAGAGAGAAACTCGGCTTAACAAGAGCTACCATCAGCAAACCTAATGACTGTATAGAACATCAGTCATTAAAAAAAAGAAGAAAGAAAATAGAGGAAAAAGAAAGATGTTAGCATGGGTGCCCTCTAGTGGGAGACAGAAAGCAAGAGACTTCAGAGGCTTCCTGCACATCCTATTGGACTGTGGGGAATAACTGAGAAAATAATATATTCCTTGCCAAATGTGAGTATACCAGGTAAGGACCAATGCTTTGACTACTTAAAAAAATGTTACAGGACCAGGTGGTGGCACACCTGGTTGAGCACACATGTTACAATGCCCAAGGGCCCAGGTTTGAGTCCCCAGTCTCCACTTGCAAGGGAAAAGCTTTGCAAGTGGTGAGCTGTGTTGCAGGTGTCTCTCTTCCTCTCTTCATCTTTATCTCCCATAACCCTCTGAATTTCTGCCTGTCTCTATCCAAAATAAAATAAAAGTAAACAAATAATAAATTATTAAAATGTTACAATCTTACTAAGGCATGTTTGACATACTACAAATGGGGCTGAAATGAAGTTTACAATTAGGTAAGTTTTAACATTAAATCATCACAATAAACTAAATAGGGATTCATTTATTTGAAACACATAGAGAGAGAAAGAACCAAGGGAAAGAGAAAGAGAGAGAGAGAAAGAGATATCTCAGTATTGATCATTTCTATTATGTAGTGGTGGTGGGGATTGAAGCTGGGGCTTCTGGGACCTCAGGCATGCAAGTCATCAGATATCCAGATATCTGAGAAAATATTATTCTCAGTGTATCTGTAATATATTTTTGGATGAGACAAACATTTAAATTGTGAAGATGAGTTGGGGAGATTGTCCTTTACAAGGTAGGTGGGCCTCATTTAATCAGTTGATGACCTAATGAATAAAATATAATGTATATACACAAATACATACATATACATACATACATACATACATACATATGTATACTGCTTTCTTTGGAGAATGCTGATCAATAACATATTTATTTTTATAACAATATCTACTAAAGAATGTAAAATAAAATATAGCAATATTATGATTTATGAAGATATACAAAATGAATATAGCAAGAAGGCATTTTAAAGAATCTCCATTTAAGAAAATTATTGTGGGGCGGGAGGGTGTTGGGTGGTAGTGTAGCAGGGTTAAGCGCACATGGCACAAAGTGTAAGGATCAGCATAAGGATCCTGGTTCAAGCCCCCAGGTCCCCACCTGCAGGGGGGTCGCTTCACAAGCTTTGAAGCAGGTCTGTAGGTGTCTGTCTTTCTCTCCCCCTCTCTGTCTTCCCCTCCTCTCCCCATTTCTCTCTGTCCTATCCAACAACAACAATAATAATAACCACCACAACAAGGGCAACAAAAGGGAAAAAATGGCCTCCAGCAGCAGTGGATTTGTGGTGCAAGCACCGAGCCCCAGCAATAACTCTGGAAGCAAAAAAAAAAAAAAAATTAAAAAAAAAGAAAGAAAATCATTGCAATTGGTATGTCAGGAAAATTCAGTTTTCACCATATTATCACACAAGATGTGCTATCATATCCATGTCATGCCCTCTTACAGGTTAGTATATATCACATAGTACCTAAGTTAGGAGCAAAAGTGTTTAACCCACTTCTCACTTTTCCCAATTGCTCCTGCCCTAGGATCATGTGTAGTAAGGGACCCTCCCTGCCCACACCCTACAGGTACATCTGAATGTCCATTTAGACTGAATATTACCTTGAGACATAAAGTTAGTGGCACCATCATTTCATTTTGAGAAAGGGCTTACAGAGAGAGTCAAATGTATGTAACTTTTAAAAATTTTACCTAGGGTTTCTGTAAAGTTCACAATTCTTCCTATTTCTCCTAATGGATAATCCTAAACCTCAAAAAAAAAAAAAAGGGCTGAAAGCTATCTATTGAATAGTACTAATGTTAGACATAGATAAACCAAGGCTCAGAGAAGGAAAATAAAAGAGAGACAGATAAGTAATCACAGAAGCCAAAACTCCCACCTTCTGCACCCCATAATGATCCTGGGTCCATACTCTGGAGCAAAGGGATAAAAAAAAATAGGAAAACTTCCAGTGGAGGGGATGGGATGTGGAACTATGGTGGGAATTGTACTCCTCTTATCCAATTAACTTGTCGATCATAATTAAATCAATAAAAACAAATATATATATAAAGAGAGAGAGAAAGAGAGAGAGAGAGACAAGGAGAAGAGAAGAGAAGAAGAGGAGAGGAGAGGAGAGGAGAGGAGAGGAGAGGAGAGGAGAGGAGAGAAGAAAATGTGCTAATTGGGTAAGATAAATACCATGCTATGCACATGGCCCAGTTTCAAGTTTCTGAAACACAGCAACAAAGGAAGGTCTGGTCTTGTGGTCTCTTTACATGTCTGTCTGTATGCCTGTCTGTCTGTCTATCTATCTACCTACCTATCTATCTGAAAAAAAAAGTTGGTCAGGAACTGTGATATCACACATGTATACAGTTCTGTCTTTAAATAAATTAATGAATACAATATAAAGAAATGAAATTAAAAAATTAAAGCCAAACATTATAAGTAGAATGACTGTTTTTTGTTTTTCTTTCTAACTACCCATGGTATTTCCCCCTCCTTTCCCAAGATTTTGCTTAAAGTCAATTGTGAGGTATATTCCATAACCACTTGAGAATGAATAATATGTAGGTAGAAATGAACCAGTCATTCAGTCTCCTCCCAAGGTATGGGAGATTTTGTTTAAGGACATTTGAGGGCATGTGAGACTAAGAACCTGGATCCTGTGAAAACAGAGTATCTGCACAAAGTGAGTTTTTTCCACTTCCCCACTTAATATAGAATGACTATCTTTAGTGTCAAGAGTAGAGTGAAAAAGCCTTCCTTAAATTTCTTCTCCAAATTTCTTCTCCATCCACCCCCAACACTAACCCCATGGTCTTTTCCTCCTCCCCCTCCTCGTCCTCTTTCTCCTCCTCCTCCTTCTTCCTTTTACAAAACTACACATTGTGAAAACTGGATCTAAGCATAAGCCATCCATTCATGTAGACCCAGAAGTCTCAGCTGAATTGGATGACTCTGGGGCATATATAGCATGTAGGATGGTGATGTGGTGCCAGAGCAATGAGCCAGGGGGAACAGGCACACAACCACAGTCCCTGAGCTAGGATTTACATCTTAAAGCTCAGACTGAAGGTCAAAGCTCAGTGAGATTCCCGATTGGAGAGGGGCTTCCTTGAGGTGGATGAAAAGCAAGCAAAAAGTGAAAATGCCTCTGGAATGAGTGAAGAGACCAGGGCCTACACTGATCCTCTTCAGGTCAGCACCCTTGCTCCTCATTTGTGGCTTATACTCTAGTTCCCATGTTCGTTCCATGCACAGAGACACCAGAGTTTTCCTACTTATGGCATGGGCAGCCATCAGAGGCCAAGGATGACACCTTGAACTCAGAGGAACCTAAGGGTCCTGAGAGAGTGATTGCACGGACGGAAGCAGCTTCGGGGCTAGAGAAATTCTGGATGGCAGAGAAGGTCCTAATGGTTGCCAGGACTGTATTGAGAATGTCTTGCAGTGGGTGCAGTAGAGGCAAGTTACCCTGCTTTGGTGTTGAGTTAGTCAAGTGCAGGAATCTGCAGAATCTGCACTCTGTGTGAATTAGGGGTGTGGGGAGCAGTGGAACTCAATACAAGGGCTGGGTTTAGAGACAGCATGTCAGTGTGACAAATTTCTTTTTTTTTATTTTTATTTATTTATTTTCCCTTTTTGTTGCCCTTGTTGTCTAACATTGTTGTGGTTATTGATGTCGTTGTTGTTGGATAGGACACAGAGAAATGGAGAGAGGAGGGGAAAATGAGAGGGGGAGAGAAAGACAGACACCTGCAAACCTGCTTCACCGCCTGTGAAGCGACTCCCCTGCAGGTGGGGACCCGGGGGCTCAAACCAGAATCCTTACGCCGGTCCTTGCGCTTTGCGCCACTTGCGCTTAACCCGCTGCACCACCGCTCGACCCCCTGACAAATTTCTTTTAATAGACTCTCAAGAAACCTATTAAGTTGTCTTTCCTCTGGCAAGATATACATTGAAAACTCCATCTTTGCTGGGGTGTCTGGAGTGACAGCCCGGACCCCTGGGTCTTCCTGCTTCAGTGCTCCTTGTTGCTGCCACACCACTCACGGGGCTCAGCTCCGTCCTGGCAGCGATCCCAGAACTGCATGAGTCAGTTTTGCGTTGAGCCTCGGCATAATGGAGGAAAGTACTATTTTGGGATAACAGGCATATGATCAGCTCTTTTGGGGGCAGATTGCACAGGCCTTGATGTTTGCAATAAAAGTGACTTTACAGAATCCCTCCTTTTCTGCTGGAGCGCAGAATATAACATCACGGAGTCATTGTTGTCACTCTAGCAGAAAGGGTTTCGCATTTGACACTGGCACTCCATTCGTTGTATTAACAACTATTAGCTTGAGAGCAGTTTAATGAAATATGTCTCTGTGTGGTTAATAAGGTACTTGGTTTTTTTCTGAAATGGTAGAAATAGAAGAGACTGATGTGGAAAGTGTGAAAAAGTTCTGAAGCCTCCGATGGTTAATGGAGTCCTGGAGCTCTACAAGGATAGAACTCTTTCTCCCTTTTCCATTACTAGGTATTTGTTTTCCTAATCTTAGGAAGCATACCAGAGACCCAGCTTCCATCTCAGAACAGTTAGGAAGAAGGGATGTGCTGAGACTACAAGTTCTATTGTTTTTTCTTAGACATATTAGTGCCATTGTAGTAAACACATTCTTTTCCTAATAAGCCACAAACAAGAAAAAGTACTTGAGAGTTTGGGAGAAATGTGTTTTTTTTTTTCCCCTTATGTGAGCATGTATAGAATAAGGGCAATACAGAATTTTGGTAGTGGGGAGTGTCCAATAATCTTGTGATTCACTAATAGTTCTTAAAAGTATTTTAGGATTGGACTATGAAATAATGCACCCAGGAGAGTATATGCCTTACCTTGTACTAGGCCATGTGTTGGAACCCCCATCCCACCCGACTGGACAGAACTTGGGGAGTTTTATGGATGGTAGAGTGATAACTATGATATCTCTTCCTTTTGAATTAAAAATGCAAAAAATCCTAGACACTTCTCAGCAGTGGGATTGTGCATGTGGCAGATCTGGTATCTCTGTCCAGTGTGTGTGTGTGTGTGTGTGTGTGTGTGTGTGTGTGTGTGTGTGTGTGTGTGTGTGTATGTGTGTGTGTATGTGTGTCAAACAAGACTGATGACAGAGTGCATATCATAATTTGTAAAATGATGAAGTTTGGGGACCTATATCCCAGCTTGGTGTAGACACTATAGTGTTAGGAATGCAGAGGGTTTCTTGTTGTTGTTGTTGTTGTTTGTTTTTTTAACCAAGGCAGTGTTCAAGGCAGTGTTCAGCTCTGGTTTATGGTGGTGCAGGGGATTGAACCTTTGGAACCTCAGTCACGAGAGTCTGGTTGCATAATCATTATGCTATCTACCCTCCACACCAGGAATGCAGTGGATCTTATACTCAGAAGTGTGTACACTCTGATGTGTTCTCAATTTCATAACTTTAGGCAACTCTACTTGGGAACATCTTCTAAACTTAATCTTGAGTTAGCATGAGAGGCCCAAGGTAATTGTGATAAAGTTCCTACCTTGAGAGACAGTGTAAACCTCTCTTCCATGAGGGTTGCTCATCTTTCACTGACATTATCCTTGTCTTCCTTGACTTTTTCATTAATTATATGACTTAATTGTTGTACATTTTCCCCCAATTATCAGTCTATAAACTAAAAACCCTTTTGAACACATTGAGGCATATGATACATGTATCTGAATGTCTGATGGAATTCTCTAATTGAATTTTCAACATTTCACACCCAACGCACTGACATATGAATGGCTCTCCCCAGGAAGGCACCCTCTAGCCTCTCCAGCAGAATCAACGTCAGTCTTAACTGCACCAGTGCCATGTGTCCCAGAAACATTTTAGAATTCCTTGAGCAGATAGATGATCCTTCTGATTGAACTGCTAGAAGGAATTCAAGCCTAAAGAAGACAGAATGTTCATTTGTATCCATGGCCATAGGAGTTTATCATACATGGCTGATTTTTTTTTGTAACTCATTTGAGGATAACATTATATGATTACTTATATAGTGGTTAGCTTGATTTGCTTCTGGGGAGGAGGTTGTTGCATTTTTTTTCCAGACTCTTAACTTGTATTTATGTAATTTATCTAAGAGTGGACTTCCAGGAATCATATCTGTCTTTTTTAATCATTTAAATCTTTTCTTTTTTTATTTGATAGAGCAGAGGGAAATTAAGAGGGAAAGGTAGAGAAAGAAGGAGAAAGAGAGACAACATCAGCAGTGCTTCACTGTTAGTGAATTTCTCTCCCTGTAGGTGGAGTCATCTGTCTTTTAAGACTGCCCCATGTTGTCCCTTCTTTGTTTCCAGTCAGTCATCTCTACTTCACTCTACTACTGCTTTCCATTCAATGTGTCAGTCTGCAGGCATCTTTCCATGTTTAATTAAAACATTTATGATAGTCTTTAAAAAAGGTAAAGAGAAAAACCTTTTCATGTTTTTATGATACAAAGAAGCACAACCATTCTAATGCTATATACCTATCTTAGTCAATGTAAACTCTGCCCTTCTAGTTGCCCAACTAGTACTCATATTCTGTCCTATTTTTCCTTTTACCATTTAAAAAAAAAAATCAACATTTACATTATTTATTTTGGAGGCCTTAAACAACACCGTTAAAATGCCTTCACTACCCATTTATTCATTCTGTATTTCTCTTGGGAAAGATGGAGAGAAAGACACACCTTGAAGAGGAGAAGACAGTCTGAGAAAGAGAAAGAATGGATATCACAGCACTACTCTACCGTTCATGGAGCCAGCCCTGCCTTTCATGCTCCCCTTGTGTGGTGCCCAAGATGAGGTTAAGGGCCTCATGCATAGAAGAAATACTCTTTCTTTAGGGTGAGCAATTTTCTGACCTTTCAAATATTTATTGGAACCTCCACTTTCTAATTCTTATATATTATAGCCTCAGATTAAACATGATTCAGTTTAGGATCTTATATCCCTTCTAAAGAATGTCACATAATTTCTAATGGCCTCAGATCTGCCTCCATATACCTTTCTAAAATAAAGCTATGATTTGAAATATCCCTATAGTCTTACAATTCATCACTATCTGTTGGATGAAATTAGAACTCATTTGCATATGAGATGCATTGCTCAGTTAAAAAAATTAAAATAATGGAGTCTGGATTCAGATGGTCTTGAGTTCAAAGCCAGGTTCTACTCCTGACTCATGTGTGACTATGAGTAGCTTCTCTGTGGATTGACTCACCCACTAGTGAAATGAGAATAATAGTAGTATGCACCTATGGCAAACCTCATCGCTCTTGCTTAGTTTCTGCTTCCCCTCTAACTGTGGACTTCACATTGCTTATCTTTGATGGTAGCTTTGCTCTGGTGCCCTGCTTCATGAAGGAAATGTCACAGAAATGCTATGTGGCACTTATACTTGAAAGCTTCCTATTACATGTACTGAATGTCCAGCCTACTTTTTTTTTCCTCTGACTAGGCATGTGCTGATAGGAAAGTGCCATCAGTGCTATCTTGACTGAATGTTGATCCATATATAGAAGAAAGTCTCTAGATTGTTCCTTGGAAGACTAAGAGATATGCGAGATTCTTCCCAAGAACCTTTGGAGAACACACACCCTATAGACTATTTTTAAGTATTTGGCATATAGATTGTTTTTTTCCTTTTATCTCTCTTGTTTTCTCCCACTACTCTGATGGGCCTTTTTTTTTTTCCTTTTAATATCAGTGAGAAAGAGAAGGAAAGGCAGAACAACATTATGGCACCATTTTTGGAGCTTCTCTTGGTGGTGTGCATGGTGTTCCCATCTGATACAAGGGCTCAGACCCAGGTCCTCATGTATGGTACAGAATACACTCTACTAGGTGAGGTGAACACTCTCCCGACCAATATAGTGGTATTTTTAAGCCTCTGTTTATTCTGGCAGTCCCAGGAAACTGACTCAAATATTATTTGGTGGATAGATATGTTTATTTCCCGTTTGACTATTTTTCCAGTTATGCTTTCTATAACAGTCTCTGAGAAGTTAGTGTTTCTTTTTTTATTATTTTTTTTCCTTTTTTTTTTTTCCTCCAAGGTTATTACTGGGGCTCAGTGCCTGCACGGCAAATCCACTGCTCCTGGAGACCATTTTTCCCCATTTGTTGCCCTTGTTGTGGTTATTATTGTTATTGTTGATGTCTGTTCGTTGTTGGATAGGACAGAAAGAAATGGAGAGAGGAGGGGAAGACAGAGAGGGGGAGAGAAAGACAGACACCTGCAGACCTGCTTCACTGCCTGTGAAGTGACTCCCCTGCAGGTGGGGAGCCCGGGGCTGAACCGGGATCCTTGCACAGGTCCTTGCACTTTATGCCACGTGGGCTTAACCCGCGGCGCTACCGCGAAGTTAGCCTTTCTTATAGAGAAAATGGTAGTACCTCCCCAAAGGGAAAGGGAGTCCCTTACCTTTCATTCTTTTTATTATTTTAAATGAAATAGAAGGAAACAAAAGAGGACTTAAAGATGAGAAGGGAGAAAAGAAGAGAATATGGTGAACGAAGTTTTCCCCTGCTCCGCCCATTATGGTGAGGAAATAATAACTCATGGCGCTCAGTCCCCTTCAAATAGTCTCACTTGTCTCAAGCTTCTTCAATTCTTTCTTTCTATGAAATTGAAGGTAACATGTCCCTGTTCACTTTCTCTTTTTTTTTTTTTCCTGGAGCAAATATGTACAGAAAAAATGGCAAAAGTTTGCACTTTGCTTTGTTTAAACATCTGCTATAGTTGAAGGCAAACTGTTCCTAACTTTCTTTTTTTTATTTTTTTTTAAATTTATTCCCTTTGTTGCCCTTGTTGTTTTATTGTTGTAGTTATTATTGTTGTTGTCGTTGTTGGATAGGACAGAGAGAAATGGAGAGAGGAGGGGAAGACAGAGAGGAGGAGAGAAAGACAGACACCTGCAGACCTGCTTCACCGCCTGTGAAGCGACTCCCCTGCAGGTGGGGAGCCGGGGCTCGAATCGGGATCCTTATGCCAGTCCTTATGCTTTGCGCCACCTGCGCTTAACCCTCTGCTCTACAGCCCGACTCCCTTTTTTAAATTTTTTATTTATAAAAAGGAAACATTGACAAAACCATAGGACAAGAGGGGTACAGCTTCACACAATTCCCACCACCAGACCTCCATATACCAACCCCTACACTGATAGCTTTCTTACTCTTTAACCCTCTGGGAGCATGGACCCAGGATCCTTGTGGGATGCAGAAGGTTGAAGGTCTGGCTTCTGTAATTGCTTCCGCGCTGAACATGGGCGTTGATACGTCGATCCATATTCCCAGCCTGTCTCTCTCTTTCCCTAGTGGGGAAGGGATCTGGGGGAGGGGAGCTCCAAGGCACATTGGTGGGTTTGTTTATTGTCTGTCCAGGGAAGTCTGTTTGCATCCTGCTAGCATCTGGAACCTGGTGGCTGAAAAGAGAGTTAATATACAAAGCCAAACAAATTGTTGAACAATCATGGACCTAAAGGCTGGGATAGTGCAGATGAAGTGTTGGGGGGGGAGTTTCTCCATTTTGTAGATAGCTGGTAGGCATATTTTAGTTATATTTCAAAGAGCCTGTAGGTATACTAGTGTTTTTTTTTGTTTGTTTGTTTGTTTTGTGTGTGTGTGTTTTGCCTGCACCTGAAATCTGATATGCAGGTGAATCCTAATTATTGACTGGGGAGATGATGTCATGGCTGGGAAAAGGACCAGAAAGTTGGATCAGGGAAGAGAGTAGCTCCCTAATATGGGAAAGGGATATAAATATTGTTGACTGTAAACCCCATTGATTTGATGTGATCTGGGGCCCATAATTAGCTTAGGAGCCTGTGTGACCTCTATATCCCTCTAGATCTGAGCTCACACTTGGTGGTCATGAGTAGGAACATTCCATGCTGCCCCAGTATCGACCCATCTTCCTCAGGTATAGAATAGAGTATGTTGTCCATCCTCCCTGTGGAGGATGGAACATTCTCTACCATTGTTGATCCAGGTTAAGGGTAAGGTCCTATGGGGGCCCACAAAAGGGTCTATTTTGTTGTTACTGATAGAGATGGCCAGTAACAATGGAGAGAGGGATTTATTTGAGGTTTAGGCCCATCAAATCTGTTTGGGAGTCTCAGGACTCCCCAGTTAGGGCCCCAGCTGGTAGAATGGCCTGATAATGACTAAACAGTCATTGTTAAGGTATGCCAGTCTCTTGCCCTTATTCAGCTTTTGCAGTCCTTGCTTTGATAAGGTTAGCTTTGGAGTGAGTGAGAGAACTGTAATAGGAAGTAGGTGAGGAGGGTATCTAAGTCTAAGTGGACACTATTTCATTATGAACTTGATAATGACTCACTAAAGACTATTGTGTATTTTTGCTTTCAGGTATATATTTTGCCCTAATTTATGGATACATGTGAACATATGCTCTATCTTATGGGACCTGGTCTATATCTAGGTTTTGGGACTTTGTTAGGAATTGAACCTCCTGGAATGGGATTAGAGAATACTATGAAAGGAAAGGTCTCACCCGAGTGATGAGGGTGAAGGGTTGGCAATCCATGCCTGATGTCTCTGTACACAGTCTGAGGTGAAACATGCTGAGATGGTACTCTGGTACTCCTTGCATTGATTAGGTTGGAATGAGTGGATGGAATATCATTTGGCCTAACTTTCTACAAACCATGATTCTTGTCCTGGAAATATCACATAGTTGTGATGAAGATTAGGAAGGAGATAATATTTTTTGGAGTTATGTAATCCCTGAGGTATTATGTAGGAATTATATGTGAGTTGCTGATTAATCTGTACAAAATTTATACTCAATACCTTTGAGTATATGAGAGCTATCGGAGGTACCCTCTCAGATGTTTGCCCAGCCTAGTTTTCCCCCTATACTTTGCTGTCATCTTGTGGCCAGTTTGGTAATTGTCAGCATTCTTTGTTAGGAAGTTCACCAGTTTCAGTCAGCATTTTTCTAATGAGAAACATCCATCGATTTTCTCAAAAGGAATGTAAAAGAGCATATCATGTTTTTATGCTTTATTCGACATAAGCTTGGAGACTAGATTGGCAAATATCATTTGAAAATTGAGAAATGACAGACAGCTGGAGAATCAGCTCACGGGGATAATGCACTTGCTTTGCCATGAGTGTGACTCTGGTTCAAGTGTGTTCTCTACCACACTGAGGGAAGCTTTGGTGCTGTAGTGTCTTGCCCTTTCTTCCCATGTTTTACTGTCTCTGTTGCCATCTCTTTTTCTTTCTGACAAGCTTGACGAATAACAGTGAAGCTCTGGTGACACAAGAAAGAAAAAAACAGGGAAATAAGGGAATGAAGGAAAGAAAGAAGAGAGGGAAAGAATATGAAAAAGGAAAGAAAGGGAAAATTCTGGCAGTGACAGGAGGGAGTGGCTCAGAGGGAATCTAGAGAAATGCTGTGGTACACATGGTGCTGAGAATCCAGCTGGGAACTTCAGAAATGCATGTCTGATACTCTGCTGGTTGAACTATTTATCTGCTCTGTTGCCTTTTTATAGCAAAGTATCTCTACTCCAGAAAGTTCTCTAGCTCTTTGCTCTCTCCCTTCCCATGCTGCCAGGAAAGATTTCAGTTGCTGAAAACAGATGAGAACTCTGTCTGGATATAGCCATATGTGATCATTCCCCTTTTCTCTCTCTGTATTCCCTAATTGGGAGCTTCCTTGGGGCTTATTTTTGTTGTTTGATGGGCTCACCTTCTTAAGCTATAAATGGATTCTATAATACATTCTCCTCTAGTGCTTGACTTCAGTTTTGAGATGATTTTTCTGAATAAATGAACAAGCTAGAGAGCTATAATATTATGTGCAATACGGTATAGGTGGATGAGGTTTATCTTAAGGCATGCTTGGGGAAGACACACTGTATGTCACCTTTATATCCCTTGAATTTAGATAGTGCATAATAATTATCTATATGATAGATGATTATTTATAAAATAAATGGTTTATACCTGTGGGTAAAAAAAATAAAGACAGTAAGAGCAAAGTTGAAAATTTCTACAATTTTACTGGAATATTTATCCCTCCCAGGGACAGAACTCAGACTTGCAAGTCTATGCCACTTCCATTTTTTAAAAAATATTTGTTTATTTGTTCCCTTTGGTTGCCCTTGTTTTATTATTGTAGTCATTGCTGTTGTTGTTTTTGTTGGATAGGACAGAGAGAAATGGAGAGAGGAGGGGAAGACACAGAGGGGGAGAGAAAGACAGACACCTGCAGACCTGCTTCACCACCTGTGAAGCGACTCCCCTGCAGGTGGGGAGCCAGGGGCTTGAACCGGGATCCTTATGCCGGTCCTTGCACTTTGCGCCACATGCGCTTAACCCGCTGCACTACCACCCGACTCCCTTCCCTGTTGTTTTTATGTTTTGTTGATTTCTGCTGTTATTTCCATCATTTTATTCATTTAAATTGAGTTTATTCTACTTTTATACCTTTTAAAATTAAAATCCTAGGTTATTAATTTGTTATTTTCTTCTTTTCTGATAGGGGAACCTAAAGCTTATACTACTTCTTCCTCCCAAGTAATAATCCATTTTAGAATCTGAGTTCCAATAAGACTGGGTGCATTCAGAGTGGCATGGTCAAAGACTAAACTGCTAATATCCAAGACCTGCTGAAGTTAGATCACATAGTGCTTTGTTTTCTCTAGCAAATATTTGCATATGTTTTCTAATGTTCCCTGAAATTTTCTCTTTCATTGGATTATTTATAAGTGACTGAGCAGTGGCATACCTGGTAGAATGCACACACATTACAGTCCTCAAAGAATCAGGTTCAACTACCCAGCCCCCACCTGTAAGGGGAACATCTTCATGAACTGTGAAATTGTATATATTCCAAAGGCCCCATACTTTAGTAATTTTTGTCTGATCCCTATAGCTAATGTGTGGGTGGACTACAAATATTGTCTGGGAAAATGATGTCATAACTGAGAATAGTTAGAAAGCTGGATTAGGACAGAGAGTAGCTCCCCAAAATGAGGAAAGATTTAAATATCCCATAGAATAGAAATCTCTAGGGTATTTTAAGGATCACCCAAAACTTGAGAGGAATGTACCGAGATTCCCATTATCTCCCCTGCACCTACACATGCATAATTTCTCACATCCTGAAATCCTTCATCACAGCAGCACATTTTTTTCTACTCAACCTAAACTGAGACACCATCACCTAAGTTCCAGAGTTTACATTAGAGTTTATTCTTGCTGTCAGATATTCTATGTGTTTGGACAAATGTATAATGACATATATCCACCATTGCATTATCATGCAGTTACTGTCATTATCCTAGTAGTTATCTGTGTTTGATCTATTCACCCCTCCTGCAAACCTGGACCCCCACATCTCTTTTGTCTTTTCAAGCTGGTCTGTTGTTTGGATTATTCAGCATGTAGACTTTTCCTATTGGCTTCTTTAGCTTAATCATATGCAGGCTGGGTTGTGCCTCTGTTGAGTGCAAATGCTGTCATGTGCAAGAATCTAGGTTCAAGCCCCTGGTTTCCACCTACAAGAGAGAAGCTTCCTGAGTGGTGAAGCCATGCTGCAGATGAATCTCTTTCTCACTTTCTATCTCCTCTCCTCTCTTAATTTCCCACTAAATAAATAAATAGTGAATAAAATTAATGAGAACTTAGTAGCGTATATTTAAAGTTCCCCCAAATCTTTATGACTTGACAGCTCATTTCTTTTTAGTGCTGAATCACATTCTATTGTTTGGATTCACCACAGTTTATTTATCTATCCTCCTACTGAAAGATGTCTTGGTTGCTTCCAAGTTTTGGCAATTATGAGTAAAGCTGTTACAAACATCTACATGTGAGTTTTTTGTGTAGATATAAGTTTTTGGTTCATCTCAGTAAATACTAAGGAGTCCAAATTGCTGGTATGAGTATATTCAGTTTTATAAGCTACTCCTGGACTGTCTTTCAAAGTGACTGTACTGTTTTCCATTTCCAGCAGGGGCTGGCGGTTCCTCATATTCCACAACCTCACCAGTATGTGGCTCATGTAGTGTTACAGATATTTGCCATTGTAAGAGGTGTTTATTGATTTCTTGTTGCTTTAATTTGCAGTTACCTAACGTCATATAACATTGAAAACCTTTTTGATATAATTATCTGTCATCTATATATCTCCCCTACCACCACCACAGGGGCTTGGTGCCTATACTACTCCCTTTACTACTGTAGACTTTCTTTTTTCTTTTTGGTAGAAGGTTAGAGACAGAGAGATAGAAGGGGGAAAGAGAGAAAAGGGAGACACTGATGAGACTGCTCCACTACTCATGAAATTCCTCCTTTGCAGGTGGGCTTGAACTTGTTTCCTCATACATGGTAGTGTATACACTCTACCAAGTGAGCTGCCACTCAACCCTCTATCTTTTTATGAAGTATTTAGCTTTTTACCCAACATTTAATCTAGTTCATCTTCTTTATTTTTTTCCCTTTATTGGGGGCATTAATGCTTTACAGTTGCCAGTAAATACAATAGTTTGTACATGCATAACATTTCTCAGTTTTCCACATAACAATACAACCCCCCCTAAGTCCTCTGTCATCCTTTTCCAGGACCTGTATTCTTCCCCCCACCCACACCAGAGTCTTTTACTTTGGTGCAATACACCAACTCCAGTTCAGGTTCTACTTGTGTTTTCTCTTCTGATCTTGTTTTTCAACTTCTGCCTGAGAGTGAGATCATCCCATATTCATCCTGCTGTTTCTGAATTATTTCACTTAACATGACTTCTTCAAGTTCCATTCAAGATGAAGTGAAGAAGGTGAAGTCACCATTTTTAATAGCTAAGTAGTATTTCACTATGTATATATACCACTTATATATACCACTTGCTCAGCCACTCATCTGTTGTTGGACGCCTGGGTTGCTTCCAGGTTTTGGCTATTACAAATTGTGCTGCTGTGAACATAGGTATACACAAATCTTTTTGGATGGGTATGTTGGATTCCCAGGAAAGGAATTGCAGGGTCATAGGGTAGGTTCATTTCTAGCTTTCTGAGACTTCTCCAGACTGCTCTCCATAGAGGTTTAACCAATTTACATTCCAACCAGCAGTGCAGGAGGGTTCCTTTGACCCCACAACCTCTCCAGCATTTGTTGCTGCTACTTTTTCTAATGTTTAACATTCTCACAGGAGTCAAGTGGCATCTCATTGTTGGCTTTATTTGCTTTTCTATGACAATCAAAGAGTTGGAACATTTTTTCATATGTTTCTCAACCTTTTGAATCTCTCCTGTGGTGAATATTTTGTTGATGGCCTCTCCCCATTTTGTCTTCTTCTTGTTGAGTTTGGCAAGCTTTTTATATATTTTGGTTATTAGCTTCTTGTCTGATGTATGGCCTATAAAGATCTTCTCCCATTCTGTGAGGGGTCTCTTGGTTTGGGTAGTGGTTTCTTTAGCTGTGCAGAAGCTTTTTAATTTGATGTAGTCCCATTAGCTTATTCTTTCCTTAGTCTTCTTTATAATTGGATTCATTTTATTGAAGATGTCTTTAAAATTTAGATGGAAAAGAGTTCTGCTAATATTTTCCTTGAGAATCAAATATTTCTCTATTATTTATTGGGTTGTCATAAAAGTTGTAATGTATTTTTCTATAAAAAAAGGTCACATTTCAGACAGCCCAGCAGTCCTTGTCTGATATCTCCTGTCAGTTTTATAGTTTTTTTTTTCCATATAGCGCTCCCACATATTTTATTTAAATGATATGTTTTTGCCTGCTTCTGTTGGGAAACTTCAATTTTATAGTAATTTTTCATCCTGCAATTTACTAAAAGTTATTTGTTAATTTTTTTTTCTTTAAGGTAAGTTTCTACATAGTCATGTAACCTGTGAATAACAGTTTGATTTTCCCATTATGTCTACCTTAACTTTCCTTCTGTCTCTCTCCCCGTCTCCCACCCCCCACCCCCAACCTCTCCTCATCCGCCTCTCTTTATTGTCCTTTATTTTTGGTCTTTCACCTGAGTTAAAAGTTCCTGTATGATGTTGAAAATCAGTGGGAAGAGGAGCATTCTTGGCTTGTTCTACATCTTAGTAGGAAAGTTTAAAGTTTCACATCATTAAGTATAATGTTTTTCCCTAAGAACTAGCTTTTGTCTTGTTCTCTTTCCCTTGTGGGATTCTTGGCTTCCATTTCAATGATTTCCGCTTTAATTTTTTATGAATTCTTTTCATGTACTTGCATTTAGGTTGCTATTCTTTTTCTAGTTTCCTAATGTAGGAACTTAGGTTATTGACTTAATTTTTTTAACATGTGCACTCAATATATAAAATCCTCTCTAGTGCACCTTTTCCTTTAGTCTTAATTTTTGGTAAATTGTGTTTTTATTTTTTTATTTAATCCAAAGTATTTTTTAAATCTTCTTAATATTTTATGTTTCACCTATTTGCTGTTTAGAAGTGTATTGTTTAATTGTGAAGTATTTAATGGTGAATGTTACACTTTCTTTTTGTTGTTGGCTACTAATTTAATTCCATTCTAGTCTGAAAGAAAATATTTTAGATTTACTATTTTTTCATATTCTACCTATTTATTGGGTAAACACAGAGATAAATTAAGAGGGAAGGGGAAATAAAGAAAGAGAGAGACAGAGAAACACCTGCAGCCCTGCTTCTCCACTCGTGAAGCTTCTCCCCTGCAGGTGGGGGCCAGGGACTTGAACCTGTTCCTGTGCACTTTAATGTGAGCACTTAACCAGGTCTGCCACCAACCAGCCCCCTAGATTTACTATTCTTGAGGTGTTTAATTTTTAAAATTATTTTTATTTACTGGATAGAGACAGCCAGATATCAAGAGGGAAGGGGTGACAAAAAAGAAAGAGCCAGAGAGATACCTGCAACACTGCTTAACCACTCACAAAGCTTTCCCCCTGCAGGTGGGAACTGGGGTCTTAACCTGGGTTCTTGCATATTGTAGCATGTGTGCTCAACCAAGTGCACCACCAGCTGGCCCCATTATTTTGTTTGTTTGTTTGTTTGTTTGTTTATTTTTATTGCTTGGGGCCACACTATGAATCTACCAGGTCTGGTGCCATTTTTTCCACACACCCCCTCCATTTCTTTCTTATTAGATAGGAGAGAGAGAGAGATTGAGAGGCGAGGGTCCTTGTGCATGGTAATGTGTACACTCAATTGGGTGCACAACTGCCTGACTCCTTAAGGTATGTTTTATAGTTCAGATTAAATATAATCTCTCCTGGTATATGATACTGCTACTGTTTCTGAATGAATTTGTCTTTGGTGTACACTATATGTAATTAATTAAAACTGACAAAAGTTAGGGAGTCCGGCGGTAGCGCAGTGGGTTAAGCGCAGGCAGCGCAAGGCGCAAGGACCAGCGCAAGGATCACGGTTGGAGCCCCTGGCTCCCCACCTGCAGAGGGGTCGCTTCACAGGCGGTGAAGCAGGTCTGCAGGTGTCTTATCTTTCTCTCCCCCTCTGTGTCTCCCCCTTCTCTCTCCATTTCTCTCTGTGCTATCCAACAACAACATCAATAACTACAACAATAAAACAACAAGGGCAACAAAAGGGAATAAATAAATATTTTTTAAAAACTGACAAAAGTTAGAATATAAGGAGAATTACATTACCTGTCCTTGTGTGGCTGTCTTAATTCAATTAGCATGATGCTTTATAGGTTCCTTCATGTAACACTGGACAAAATTTCCTTCTTTTTCAAGACTGATTATTTTATTGTATGTGTATGTCAAATGCATATACAAACTTGCTTTAGCCAGTTATCTATTTGTAGACATTTTTCTGCCTCTTGCCTATTGTGAATAATTCTACAGTTAACCTGAGAATAAGAATATCGCCTCAGGATATTGTTTTATCTTTTTTTTTTTTTTTTTTTGGTCATTGCTAGGTTGTCACTGCTCTCAGTCAACTTTTTCTCATATATATATATGGAGAGAGAGAGAGAGACAGAGACAGAGAGAGAGACTGATATTCAAACTTCCTGTCATGCAGTAGGGCCCAGGTTTGAACCTAGGTCAAATACATGACAAAACAGACACACTGTCCAGGTGAGCTGTCTTATGGGCCCATTTTCTTTCTTCTCTTAAAAGAAAAATAATAGAAGTATGAATGTTAAAATATGATAATTTTATTTTCAACATATTTGGGCATATCGTTTTCCACGATATCTACTGAAAATAGTCACTATTCTGTCTTGAAAAAAAAAATGTCTAAACAAGTCTCCTTTTTAAATCTAGTGCTTCTGTCATCCTGAGCATAATCCCAGGAGCTTTAGCATGGCTGCTTCTTCCTCTTTCACTTAAAAAAGGTATTTATAAAATGGAAATATTGACAAGACTATGGGATAAGAGGTGTGCATTTCCATATAATTCCCACCCCCAGAACTCTGTATCCAATCCCCTCCCTTGATAGTTTCCCTATTCTTTATTCCTTTGGGTGTATGGACCCCTCTTTCACTTTTTATGTTCACTAAGTTACCAAGTTCTATCAAGAAAGACATACAATCAGATTCTCTTTATCCTCTCTGTGTTTGCCATTGTGAAGGCCAGATGACTTCTTGTCAGAACAAATTGCTTTTCTTACTGTTTCCATAGTAATACTTTTGAAATTCACATTTGATTGAAGCAAATTCTGAATTAAAATCTTTCAGTGACTTTGATTTGTTAAAAAAATTAGTTTTCTTAGACTAGCCAACTATTGGTTTAATTACACTGCCTAATATAGTTTAGAAAAAGCACAAAGAATAGGAAAGATATCGAGGGAGGGGATGGGATGGGATACAGAGTTCTAGTGGTGGGAATTGTGTGGAGCCATACCCCTCTTATCCTATGGTTTTGTCAATGTTTCCTTTTTATAAATAAATTGAAATTTTAAAAAAGAAAGGAAATAAATAAAAGAAAAAGCACAGCCTAAACATTCACTTTAATAGTTATTAAGAAAAGCACTATGGGTTTATAATGGGAAAATGACATACAGATTTATGAAAGGTTTTAGATATATGTATATATCTACACACATCTATGGATACACACACACACACACACATATATGAATATATGATAGAGACAGAGCAGCAGTAGCAGCAGCAGCAGAGAGAGAGAAAGGTTGAAAGAGACCACACACACAAAAGCTTCCATCAGTGCAGTGGGGGTGGGCTCAAACCTGGATTATGAACATGGCAAAGCATCACACTATTTAGGTAAGCTTCTTCACTGGCCCTTAAATTTATTTTTACTAGATAAATATCATATAGTAAATTTTTACTTTCCCACTAGTGTTTTCACTGGGTTCAGTGCCTGTACTACCTCACCATTTCCAGCAGCCTTTTTTTTTCTTCTTCTTCTTCTTCTTTTTGTTCCTTAGTGGAAAAAAGGAGAGAGACAGAGAGGCAGGGTGGCATAAAAGAGATATTGTCCCAGCACTTCACAGTTCCTGAAGTTTCTTCCCTGCATGCCCTCCCATATGGTGGTTCGGGGTTTTTACCCAGATCCTCATACACTACCAACTGAGCAACCTACACACCTACCCCGAAGCCTTATGGTAGACTTTTTGATGGCCATAAAGTACCTTTTTTCAAATTTCAATAAAATTTGTATATATTAATGAGTTATTGCCAGAGGAACATGTGTCATAAATCAGTTATGGAAGTTAGTTTTCCTTTCCATTTTGATGTTAACAATGCCAGCTGTTTTTTTTTACTACTGTTTGTTGTTATTGATAAATGGAAGTATCTTTGCATATGTTTGAAGGGATGTGACATCAGTAAATACTTCCTGTCATTCAGTCTGTCAACTTCTGACAAAGATAGTGACAGCTACTATCATAATTAATAATAACACTCAGTATTTGGCTAATGGGTGCTTTGATGAATTAATTGACCCTTATCCTAGATATGGCACATGAGTCATGATAATTCAGAGGACAATAATGGTGGTAATTGTATAATAAACACATAGGAGAAAATGAAATAAAGTCCTTTAGAAAGCTATCTGGACGCCCCTGGCTTCCCCCCTGCAGGGGAGTCGCTTCACAGGCAGTGTAGCAGGTCTGCAAGTGTCTTATCTTTCTCTCCCCCCTCTGTCTTCCCCTCCTCTCTCCATTTCTCTCTGTCCTATCCAACAACAATGACATCAATAACAACAACAATAATAACTACAACAGTAAAACAACAACAAGGGCAACAAAAGGGAATAAATAAATAATTAAAAAAAAATTTTTTTAAAAAAAAGCAAAGAAAGCTATCTGGGAATAAAAGACCTAAAGCCTGCTCCAAGGTGGGTCAAATACTTTTTTTTTTTGTATCAAGCCATACTTCTATTTATAACTAATAATGGTTTACAAGATTGTAAGATGGGTCATATACTATTATTTGTTAATTATTTTGAGTGGTTCACTTCCCTTCTCTGGGTCTCAGTTTCTTTCATTGTATATTGAAATATGTAATATCTGAATTTTCTGTTAATTCTAATTTGCACTTTATGTTTTGAATTTTAAATGTGCATTAATTCTTTGTTAATTAAGATATTTAAACTGCTTCATGTAATATTGTCTAACTGATCCCTAAGTCTAATTGATCTCTAAGTCTTCTCTCTATGCATTAGAGACAAAATCTTCCATTCTCCTCAGCACATTCTAACACAATGGATTTAGTGTTTTGGGTTTTGTGTGTCATTCAACATTACTCAGTAATCTAGTTAAGAAGATTATTCTTAAACCCTGTAATAATTTGATTTCCTTCTTTTTATTCATTTTAAGACTATGCTCCTGGTTTTATCCATCTGCATTCTGAAATTTCAAAGTCATCCAGTGACTGTCCCAGCTAATATTTATTTATTTTCCTTTTTTTGTCCTTTTTTTTTATTGTTCCTGTAGTTATTATTGCTGCTGTTATTGATGTATTCGTTGTTGGATAGGACAGAGAGAAATGGAGAGAGGAGGGGAAGACAGAGATGGGGAGAGAAAGATAGACACCTGCAGACCTGCTTCACTGCTTGTGAAGTGAGTCCCCTGCAGGTGGGGAGCTAGGAGCTGGAACCTGGATCCTTCCGCTGGTCCTTGCACTTCACACCATGTACGCTTAACCCGCTGCTCTACCGCCTGACTCCCCCAGCTAATATTTAAGAAGCATTTTTAAGGATATATAAGAATTCTCTGCTGGCATATATTGAGAAATGTGACAGAAGTTACAAAGCAGAAAAAAAGAGCTGCTGCTATATTCAACAAGATCTCACCGTGATTTGTGTCATTTAATACTCTTCACATATAGCTGCATCTTACACAGTGATGCAACCACTTGCTTCTGGTCTTCCTGGCCTAAGAGTATAGGTGATTTAATATTCCAAAGAAAAACTCATTAGTAGAAATGTATTAACAATTTACGCCCATTGTTAAAATCAATCAGGTTACTAATTTGAAGTCTGTTTAAGTGCTTAGATTGAAGGAATATATATACTCAGAACTGGGGTCTAGGCATCAAAAGTTGGAGACATTCTATGTTCCCCTCTCATAATGATTAAATAGTGATTTGTAAGACTGTAAGTTTATAGGAGTGTATATTAACACCATTCCTGCCACCAGAGGTCTGTGTCCCTACCCCCACCCCTATAGTGAAGCTGAAAATCTACCCTCACCCTTCACCGAGAGTTTTTTACTCTGGTGTCACTCCAAACTCAGTCATTTCCTGCTTTGCACTTCCCTTTCTGTTCTTCTTTCTCAACTTCTGTTTATGAGTGGGGTCATCCTATTCTCACCTTTGTCTTTTTGGCTTATTTCACTTAACATAATTCTTTCTAGGCCCATCCAAGATGGGTTGGAGAAAGTGGGTTCATTATTCTTGATGGCTGAGTAGTATTCCATTGTGTATATATACCACAACTTTCTCAGACACTCATCTATTTGGGCACCTCGGTTTCTTCCAGGTTTTAGCTATTATGAATTGTGCTACTATGATTTAGTTTCATTAGGGTTTTCTGTAGTGTGATCTGTCTCAGGAACACTCTAGTCTTTCTAATGACTAACTTACCAGAAATAACATTTAAATGTCAGATACCAGTGGATGCATTTGCACTGGGACAGAGCCCTACATTGCTCTACTACCACTGAGACTGACAGTCTGCTTACCCTAAAAGGTTCCTAAAAAGGTTCCATGTATAGTTCATGGAAACCAAAAATAGAAACCACATGGTTCCTATGAATATATGTCATTATTCAGGGATATTTGAATATTTCTAACAAATACTTGACCTAGACATTTGGTAGTTGCTTTGCCTGACCTCAGTGTCTAGAAATCCTCTAAGTTACTATGTCCAGAGATGACAAAGCCATTTCATATGTTCATTCATTCAGCAACAGACAGTTAAACATACACTGTGTAATAGGTGTGATTCTGGCTTCTGAAGAAATACTGGAAAATGAGATAACATTCCTACTATTATTAAGCTTCTATTCTAAGTGGGAGGAAGTGATAATTGTGAACCAGATTTATCACATCCTTAGTTTCAGTTGGAGTTTGGGTATGTTGTTTATCTGTCACAAAATCCTTTTGTTGTTGTTGTTTAGGGATTTCACTGCTTTTTGCAAATAACAGACAGTGGCTGGGATAGAGAAGCAGAAGGGAAGAGACAGCAGCATTGAAACTCCCTTTCGTATGGTGAGGTCTGGGTTGGAAGTTGTGTTATGTGCAAACACCATCCAAGTGAGCCACCTTGTCAGCCTGACTGTTATTTTTAAAGGATTTTTCAAAAGATTTAAAAAGTCATTAAAAAAGATTTATTTATGGTCTATGTACCATAAATTTCTTAACCATTCATCTGTTTTTGGGCATCTGGGTTGCTTCCAAATTTGGGCTATTACAAACTCTGCTTCTATGAACATTGGTGTGCATAATTATTTTTGAATAGGTATTTTTGCTTTCCCTTGGTAAATCTCTAGGAGAGGGATTTCTGAGTCATAAAGTAGGTCTGTTTGTAGAGTCATTTAAAAATCTTTTATTAGGTTAATAATGATTAACAAGATTATAAGATAACAGGGGTACAATTCCATCCAGGTCCCGTCCCCTCCATAAGGAAACTTCCCTATTCTTTATCTTTCTCTGGGAATATGGACCAAAATCCTTTAGGGCATACAGAAGGTGGAAGTTCTGGCTTCTATGATTTCTTCTCTGCTGGACATGGATGTTAACATTTCTAGAGTTCTGATGAATCTCCACACTGTTTTTTATAGGGCTTAGACCAATAAAAAATAATAGAGAGGCCAGAGCTCTGTTTTATTGAGAGACAGAGGGGTCAGAGCTCTTCAGCTATGGATTATGGTGTTACCATGATTTAAATAGGACTTCCAAACCTCAGGTTGCAATGTCTAGTGTATCACTGTGTTGTCTCCTCTGCCTTCAGCCCTGTCATATTATTTTCCTCTCTCCCTTTCTCCTTCTCTTCCTTCTTTTCCTTCCTTCCTTCCTTCCTTCCTTCCTTCCTTCATGAAAGGCAACAAATTCTCCTTACAAGCATATTATACATTCAGAACTGCAACTTACCTTAAATAGCTACTTTACTTATTAATGTGGCTACTTTTTTATGAAAGATATTTAAAATGTCATTCAACATCACTTCAATTCATTTCAACTCCTATTTTACACTTCATATCTTGTTAGATATTTTATCTAAAATGCTTCTTCATAGGCATTATCTTTCTTTAGATGAAACAGCTAGCTGAGACTCGGAGGTATCTTATACTTCCTTTAAAGGACACACAAGTAGTAAGTAACAGAATCAAAATTTCAACCCAAGTTTTCCAAGTTCCAAAGATTAGTTCTATCTCACGATACTACTCTATCATTTAATTGGCTTTAGTTAGCTATAAATGGCTAATTTTATGGAGCGCAAGCTAAGGAACTTGTGTATTTTTTTTCCTCCCTATATTCTTGTAAAATGTCTGAGATCTGATTTGTCTCAGAAGCTGTAGTCATATGGTTCAACTGTTTCCATCCAAAACTTGAGTATCTCCTAAACGTGTCAGGAAATTTTCTGGGAGCAGAGATAGGGACTTCCAACAACTCAGTGTAGATTTGAAGGACAGAAATATTTGTTGACATTGAATTGAGAATAGTCTCCTCATGGGCCAGGAGGTAGCACACCTGGTTAAGTGCTCACATTACAATGCACAAGGACCCAGGTCCAAGCCCCTGGTCCCCACCTGCAGGGGGAAAGCTTCAAGAGTGGTGAAGCAGGGCTGCTGGTGTCTCTCTGTCTCTCTCCCTCTCTATCATCCCCTCCCCTCTCAGTTTCTCTCTGTCTCTATCCTAAGGACACTATAGTATTTGCATTTTCAGATAGTTACAGTTGGCACAGGCATCCTGTGACATACGACACTGTACACTACCTCTTATTACATTTGACAAGGTAGTTATAAGTATCATCTGAAACAGGTCCCAGCTGTTACCTTGACATACTATCTCAGACAGAAATGCAGCACAGAGTTGAGCTAATTCAGTACCCTAAGCTGCCCTCTCAATCTGTGATAGCAGTCACATAGTTAATGAGTGGCTGGTTGGTTGGAGAAGTGACTCTAAATAGTATGACTGTAGAACCATTTTTCCTTTAAAGACCATATTTAATTAATTAATTAATTTCAGATAGAGACAGTGAGAAATTAAGAGGGAAATAAAGGTAGAGATGGAGAGAGAAAATAAGAAAACTTCATCACTGCTTCATGGTTTATGAAGTTTTTCCCCCTGCAGGTGGGGACCAGGGCATGAACCTGGATAATCTGAACCAGGGCTTGCCCACGTTAACTTGTGTGTTCAACTAGGAGTGCCACTGCCCAGCCCCATACATCATGTAAGCAGTTTCCTTATACTCTCTGCATTATATCACTTCACTAGTATTCATGATGCTTGGAATAATAACAGAAACATATAGCTGATGCCCTACTTCAATGAAAGAAAAAATACTGTAAAATTCAGAATTACTAGGAGAGGACTGTGAGATAGCTTGCCTGGGAGAGCTCATGCCTTAGCATGCATAAAACTTGGGTTCCTACCCTGGCACCAGATGGGAGCACCAGGCCACCAGCGGAAACTCTAGTGATGGTAGTGTTATTGTTTCTCTCCCTATTTGTTTCTCTTTACCTCTCTTCCTATATCTAAAATAAGCTGAGTGAAAAATGTATTTGGAAGCAGTGGAATCAAATATTCATGAGGCCTCATGCCGTAAATAAATATGTAAATATTAAAACACTGGAATTACAGGGAGAGAGTTTCAACATTTATATTCCTATTCAATGGCGTTTTAGAAATTCTTAATACTAAGACAGTACCATATGATAATACAAGTATTAAGAAGGATGCATAATTTATGTGAGTTATATTTCAAGATATTAAAACTTACTCCCCTCAGTATATAGTTTCTAAAAATTAGCATTCAGGGCTGGCAAAATAGCTCACCTGTATGCTGTTCCTACTTTGTGAGACACAGGTCCCAGGTCTGAGTCCAGACCCAACATATTAGAGGAAACTTCAGCTTCAGTACTGAGGTGATCTGCTCCCTCACCTCCTTCTCTCTCTTTCTCTGTGTGTCTGTGTCTGTTTCTGTTTTTTTTTTCTATCTGAAAAAAGATGGCCTTTGATAACCCAACGATGGAAAAAAACATAAATAAAATAAGATGTAAGAGTTTTTATTTATTGATTTTAGTTGCATTTTTCAAATGCAAATTATTAGAGAAATTTGAACACATATTACGACCTCGATGTTGTTGTATTGTGACTATCAAAAATTGTGTTGTTCAGTAAAAATAAGGTCTCTCTCAAAGACTTGCTGAAGTGCTTTTTAAATTAATTAATTTGATAGGGCAGAGAGAAGTTGAGAGGGCAAAGGGAGATAAGGCGGTAGAGAGAAAGATAGACACTTGTAGCACTGCTTCACTGCTAGTGAAGGCTGCCTCCTGCTGGTGAGAACCAAGGACTCAAACTCAGGTCCTTGCTTATTGTAATGTGTGCACTCAAGCCAGCACCCCACTGCCCAGCCCCTTTGTTAAGATGTTTATTTTGTTCCCACACTAAATGATCTCATCACTATGGCTTTCAAGGGCCTTTTATTGTTATTATTACTATCATTATTATTATCTTGCTAAGTTTTTTTTTTTTTTTTTCCCTTCCAGGGTTATTGCTGGGCTCGGTGCCTGCACCATGAATCCACCGCTCCTGGAGGCCATTTTTCCCCCTTTTTGTTGCCCTTGTTGTTGTAGCCTCGTTGTGGTTATTATTGCCATTGTTGATGTTGTTTGTTGTTGGATAGGACAGACAGAAATGGAGAGAGGAGGGGAAGACAGAAAGGGGGAGAGAAAGACACCAGCAGACCTACTTTACTGCCTGTGAAGCGACGCCCCTGCAGGTGGGGAGCCGAGGGCTCGAACCGGGCTCCTTATGCCAGTCCCTGCGCTTTGCGCCACATGCGCTTAACCCATTGTGCCACCGCCCGACCCCCTAAGTTTTTTTTTTTTTTTTTTTTTTACTTAAAATTTTTTATTTGATTGCATGAGAAGAAAGGATCAGCTCTGGCATATGGTGGTGCCTATAAATAAAGCTGAGACGGCTGGGGCTCTGCAAGTCTGGTGCCATACCCACATCATTTCCCCTGCTCTATCTTTCTATTGCTTTTTGTTGGTCACTGGGTCCTCACACCTGTGTGACCCCACTGCCTCTGGGAATCATCACCGAATTTCAGATTAAAAAAGAGACAGAGAGAAAGGGAAAGATACCACCGTGCTGTTGCACTGTTCATGGAACAGAAACCAATACATGGCATATCAGTCTTGGTGTTCCTCTGTGGTGGTAGGGGTTTAGCTCTTTTTCTTACTTATGGGCAAGTGTGATTTTAATAAGGTGACCTAGCTTTAAAGATGCTCACATTTTAAAATGTCTATTTGGATTTTTTTTTAGTTTGAGACTGGATGTCAGGAAATTGTTTCGTTCACCCTAAGGAACTTAAGTAATACCTATTTTAAGCTTTATGTGCCATGCAGCCTCTACTGCAGTCACCTCAAGTGGCAATTGTAGAGCAAAATGGCAACAGGCAACATATAATCAAATGAACGTGACTGTGTCTCAGTAAAGCTTTACTTTTAGGGGCTAGTCAGTGGCACTTCTGGTTAAGAGCACATATTACAATGTGCAAGGACCCAGGTCCAAGACTTTGGTCCTTCCTAAATGGGGAAAGTTTCATATGCAGTAAAGTTGTGCTGTGGCTGTCTCTCTCCCTTTTTGTCTCCTTTCTCCCACTTGATTTCCTTCTCTCTCTCTCTCTCTCTCTCTCTCTATATATATATATATATATATATATATATATATATAAAATAAAACATTTGTACAGGCAATATTTCATTTTTAAACAAACATTTATTTTATTTTATTAATTTATTTTTTCTTTAAGAAACGATAAATTAACAAAACCAAAGGGTAGGAGGGCTACAACTCCACACAATTCCCACCACCCAATCTCCATATCCCATCCCCTCCCCTGATAGCTTTCCCATTCTCTATTCCTCTGGGAGCATGGACCCAGGGTCATTGTGGGTTGCAGAGGGTGGAAGGTCTGGCTTCTGTAACTGCTTCCCTGCTGAACATGGACTTGACTGGTTGGTATACACCCAGTCTGCCACTCTCTTTCCCTAGTAGGGTGGGTCTCTGGGGAAGCTGAGCTCCAGGACACATTGGTGGGGTCTTCAGTCCAGGGAAGCCTGGCCGGCATCCTGATGGCATCTGGAACCTGGTGGCTGAAAAGAGAGTTAACATACAAAGCCAAACAAATTGTTGAGCAATCATGGACCCAAAGGTTGGAATACATTTATTTTGTGTGAAAAGGTTTGAATTGTGGACTATGGTTTCCAGCCCTTGTTTTAGGTCGTGAAGTTTGGTTAAATAATTAGGTAGAATAACATGTAAAACATTGCAGATATACCTTGTTTTACTATCCTTTATTTTATTGAGTTGTGTGAATGTATTTTATAAATCAGGTTTTGTGGCCATCTTGAATAGAGCATAATAGCAGCATTTTCCAGAGGATGAACTTATTTTTTTGTGTCAGTGTCACTCACTTTCATTATGTTTTTAACTTTATTTTATCGTTGTTACTTCTGTTATGGTGACTGTGATCAGTGATATTTGATGCTACTGTTGCTTATCAGAAAAGTCAAAATGTTTTTTGGGGGGGGGTTTGTATGCAAAAATGCATGATGACTTTTTCTTTTTTTTCAAAAAAAAGTTTTTAAAAAAATTTAAATTATTTTTATTTATTTGATGGAGGCAGTCAGAAGTTGAGAGGGGAGGGAGAGATAGAGGAAGAGTGACAGAGAGCCACCTACAGCCCTGCTTCACCACTCACAAAGCTTTCCCCCTGCAGGTGGTGATTGAGGGCTCGAACCTGGATTCTTGCTTATTGTAACATGTGCACTCAACCAAGTGTGCCACTGCTGGGCCCCCTCGTGATGATGTTACCAATAACCCAATATTACAGCTATTTGGGGATGTAATGAATAATATAGAAAAATGAGAAATGTATGTATGCTGAACCTTGAGGACTTCAAGTAAAAAGGAAGAGTCACATATCTCTTATTTGCAATGAAAAACTAGAACTAGGTAAGTAGATGGGAAAAGTCTGTTGAAAATTGAGTAGCCAGAAATGTAGCTCTCTTGAACCAGAGTTAGCCATACTGTGAAAGCAAAGGCAACTTGTAAAAAAAACTGAAAGTGCTTACATGAGTGAGCGTGTGAGAAAGGAAGCCTTATTGCTGATATGAGGAACATTTTGATGGTTTGAAAAGACTATTAAACCACCTCCCAAGCATTCCTGTAGGCCAACTTTTGATCCTGAGGAAGACCTTAATTCTCTTTGATTCTGTGATGGCTTCTTCTTCTAGCGTTTGCCTCTGTGATGGCTGAAAGGCGAGAAAGCAACAGAAGGAAGGTTTGAAGCTAGTTGAAGTTGGCTTTATGTGGTTTAACTAAAGAAGTTGTATCCATAATATACACATGCAAGGTGAAACAGTTAGTGACAAACCAGCTAAACCAGAAACTACAGCCAGTTATATAGATGATCCTGGTAAGATGGCCTATTGTAATTAAGAAGAGACTTCACCTGGTGCAGCTTGGTGCAGGTTTAAGACAGTCAAGGGTTGCTACATGAAGGTACAGCAGTACGAAATGGTATATTTTAGGTACAGCAAAACAGGCAATTATTGGCCGGGGATAAGAGTAGGCTAGGCCCATGAATCCACAAGTTTGTTATCAAAGTTCAGTTACTTGTGTACACATCTTGGGAGGAGTAGTCTTGGCTTGCAGAAAAGCAGGGAGCCTGGATCTGGGAGAGTAGACACAGCAAAAGAGAGATGGACTTCCACACTGCAAGCATCTAAGTCCAGTTGTCAGCTTAAAGTCATTTCTATGCTAATTATGTTCCTCAGCCCCTTCTGCTAATTATGTCCCAAAATCCATGCTGTGTCACAACAATGGCCAGTGAAGGCAGCTACCATGGACACCAGTGTAGATAAAACAGTCTTCCTTCTACTGGCAGAAAATGGCATGTTTATACTTTTGTCCCTAAGAACCATCATAGACTTTTGAAGATAGCAGTGAAATATTCAAGAATGTTTTTATGAGTACTGTCTGACTTCTTGAGCATGCACTATTTTAAATTTCTTTCTCCATATAATTACAATGCTTGGAATCTTTTTACTTTGAGTAAGACGATGCAAGATGAAATGTCTTTTGGAAATTGATATTTACATCTATCTTTTGTATCCTTTGTGAAGGTATCTGAGAGAAATAAGGCCGGAAAAGCAATTTCAGATTGTGTTTGCAGCTTGCAAAGTGTCATATCTTATAAATATGGGCAGAACTTGATGTCCCCAAATGACTTTGCTTTGAAAATGCAGAAATTGCTTCCTGACAAAGAAAATAAGCAAGCAGACCCACAAGATACGTGGGTTTGTCTCATTTCTGCTCACATTCTCTGAAAATAATTTATTCCAAAAGTAGGGAGATATAATTAATTGAACAAGTAAAGATCTTAGTGTATGTATGATTTAACAGCAAGCATTTAAACCCCATCTTGGAATGAAGAAGTCAAAATTTTGAGATTTAGAAAACTGATTCTGGAATGTACCCATCTCAGTTTTGTTTTTGAAAATATATGTATAGTTACTTGGTCTCTTATTTATCCCATACTTTTAATAATCGATCCTGGGACTTCCAGAAATAAAGTAACATTTTTTCCCCGTTTTTAAAAAATGATATGAGAGAGGTTAGAAGAAGGGGCCAACAAATGTTATATAATTATAACATATGTTTTTCAGATGAATATTTGTTAGGATACAACTACATTGGTTTCCTAGAAATAATATTTCACTCCTAAGTGTATGTGCAAGGAATCAGTAAATTGCATTCTATTTTATTTATACTTCATATTTTCCAGAAATTTTCTACATTTAATTTCAGAAGAAATATTTTAGATTTCAAGGATGAAGAAGTATAGAGGGAATGTGTTTTTTTCTTTTCCTTCCTTCCTTTTTTTTTTTTTTTTTGTTACCAGGGTTTTCACTGAGACTCAGTGCCTGCAAGATGAATCTACTACTCCTGGTGGCCATTTTCTTCTTTATTGAATAGGACAGAGAGAAGTGAAGGTAGTAGGAAAAATTAGAGGGAAAGGCAGAGAGAGAGAGAGAGAGAGATTTAGAGATACATGGAGTACTTGTGTCACAGCAGGTGAAGCCTCTTCTCTGCTGGTGGAGAGTAGGGACTCAAACCCAGGTCATCACCCAAGCATGTGTGTTATAACAAATGACCTATGTCACCGCCTGGCCCCCAGAAAGTATTTTTTTGATGTCTCAAGACATAGTAGCTAAATATCTGACATTCTGATATGTTTTTTTAAAACCACTGATAAAAATAACAATGCTGGTATTTCGTTTGTTTGTTTTGTTGGTGCTTTATGCATATGCAGTTATTCTCCTCAGAGCCACTTTTTCAATCACCTCGAGAAACAGAGAGAGAAGTAGATAGAGGGAGAGAAATCATAACACCAGATCTTCCTCCATTGCCACAGTGCCTTCACCCATGTGGTACCTGGGCTCAAACTGGGTCCCATCCAGAGCAATGCAGGCATGCTACCCAGTTAACTGTCTCAATTTGGTAGTTCTTTTAGATTAAAATATCTAATACTTATCACAGAAAGTAATTAAATGTACAGAAATGCAGGACTAGAAATAGGTAATAACATCTTTTGAATAGGCTAACTTTGCACAGGCTTTGTACCTCTTGCTTTACAAATACATTCTCAGTTAAACTTTACCCTGTGGTATATTGTTTCCATTTGTATGAATAACAGATGGTGTCTCTAGAAGCTAAGTGACTTGCTTCAAGTCATTATGCCAGAGAGTTGTAGTAGAAATCTTGCCATGACAGTGCTATTTGTAATAGCCAACATTTGGAAACAACCCAAATGTACAACAACAGATGAATGGTTAAAGTTGTGGTATACACATTACAGAATACTACACAGCTGTGAGAAATAATGGCATATTCTCCTTTCCTGCAACATGGTGTAACTAGAGGGAATCAGTCATGCTGAGCGAGATAAGCTAGAAGGGCAAGGAGGAATACCAGATGTTATCATTCATTGATGGTCTCAAAGACACAAAGTAAAGGATAATACAGAGTGAATGCTCAATGGACTATAGTCTATTACAGCAGATTTGGGGACCCAGAAGGGGGAAGGGAGGGTCACTAATTGTAGGTTGGGCACTTAATTTCCTATAGTGGAACAAGATGATGTTTTAGGTGAGTGTGAAATGTGGTGAGACTTATCTTGGGGAAATGTGATAACAGTATCCTCGTTGAAAACAAAATCCTGTAAATCAATACTTTCTCAATAATTTGATAAAGGAATTGGGAAAAAAATTAAAAACAAATATTGCCCAGGAGTTGGGCGGTAGCGCAGAGGGTTAAGCGCACGTGGTGCAAGGCTCAAGGACCAGTGTAAGGATCCTGATTCGAGGCCCCGGCTCCCCACCTGCAGGGGAGTCCCTTCACAGGCGGTGAAGCAGGTCTGTAGGTGTCTATCTTTCTCTCCCCTCTCTCTGTCTTCCCCTCCCCTCTCCATTTCTCTCTGTCCTAGCTAGCAACAACAACATCAATAACAACAATAACTGCAACAGAAAAACAAACAAACAAACAAACAAAAAACAGATATTGCCCTTGAAGTTTAGTTGCAAAATGCATGCTCTTAAAACCTGTGCTCGGTTGCCTCCCCTGAGTTATGGGCATCCGCCAAAATAGTTACTGCTGCTGGTATATTTCTGTGTCTATGCATTCAGTCTCTTACCCCTTCCCCATGAATGCACTTACATATAATTGGAATCCTGGTGCAAGCTCCCCCCCCCACTTTCAAAATTTGTTTTTATGATACTTCGACCTATTAAATAATAAAATGACCCAAGTCAATCTTGAAACTTGTTTCTCTAGAATATAACCACACTGCTGAAAATCTTAGTAATATTTGAAATCAAAAGTAAAAAGTAAAAAAAAAAAAACAACACACACACACTCTTTGAACAAGTGGGTATCATGCTAACACCTCTCCTGAAGCAAAAGCTGCTTGTGTTCCTCAGTTTGAGGTGTCAGTGACGGCATCAGGCATGTGGCAGGTAACAAAAGGGAGACTAACATTCTCAACTTTATATGTACATGCTTTCTTTTACCAATATCAGAATCTCGAATGTTTTTTAATAACACCAACGTTTTATAGATCACCTCTACAAGATTTATCCATTTGTGTTTATATATTACTCATATTTTAAATACAGTAATGACCAGTAGATACTTTCTACCATGACTTGATTAAAAAAAATAAAAAATTTCTTTCAAGGATTTGTTGCTTTCTGTTAAGAAGATTATAGGTTTTAGAAAAAAGTAGAGAAGAAACTCATAGAAACAGTGTCGACGTGCTAATTTCTACATTAGATTTCCTCCTCCTCCTGCCCCATGTTTTATAGTCATAGCAAATGTGCAAGACGTTACTTTGCAAATGAGGAACACAGAGCTCAAAGTAGTCAAGCAATTTGTCCATAAACACACACAGCTATTGGGGGGGCCAGGCTGTGGTGCACTTGGTTAAGCGTACATGTTACAGTGCCCAAGGACCCGGGTTCTAGCCCCTGGTCTCTACCTACAGGTAGTTTTCTAAGTGGTGAAGCAGTGCTGCAGTTCCCTCTTGATTCCTGGCTCTCTATCCTGTAAAAAAAAAAAAGATACTTTTTAAAAAATCATTTTTAGTAACAGTAGGATTTGAACTTAGAAATGCACCAATATAGAGTGTCAGGTGGCAGTGCAGTGGATAAGCCCACGTGGCACAAAGCACAAGAACCGGCTAAGGATCCTGGCTTAAGCCTTGGGCTCCCCACCTGCGGGGTGTAGCTTCACAGGCAGTGAAGCAGGTCTGCAGGTGTCTATCTCTCTCTCCTTCTCTATATTTTCCTCTCCTCTAAATTTCTCTCTATCCTGTCAATTAAAATAGAAAGGGGGGAAGAGGAAAAATGGATCCCAGAACCGTGGATTTATAGTGCTGGCACTGAGCCCCAACAACAGCCCTGGTGGCAATAAAAATTAATTAATTAAAAATTAAAAAGAGTGCTTCATATGCGAGAGAAAATGAGAGAAATCAGGTAACAACTCTAATACAGGAGGTAGTGGAGGTTGAGCAGGGCCTCTCAGATAAACAAGTCCTGTGCTCTGCTAGCTGAACTATTTCTCTAGCCATTATTTTGTTGAAGTTTTCAACTAGTACTTTGGTTTCCTTGCTATTGTATCAAACACAGAGCCTATAAATGATACACATTAGAGATTACTGTGTGAAAATTCTGTGCTATGAGATATGCCTTAGAAGGTCATTTAACCTAGTTACAGAAAGGTTCTTGGCGACCCTGGGCCTAATATCTGAATGGCAGGTGTGTGTGTGTGTGTGTGTGTGTGTGTGTGTGTGTGTGTGTGTGTATGTGTGTGTATTCAGGAAGAGAAAGAAGGAAGCAGTAGTATATCCAGGCATCAGGAATGTCATGTTAAAAACATAAACACATGAAAAGTATATGACTGCGCTGATTTCATGCAGATAATTGAAGTAGATAGGGGAAATCAAGAATATTTTCATGCTTACCTATTTGACTTTATCATAGATGTCATATGTATCTGAAGAGGAAACTTCTTCACGGATTTAAGGATGATCATTAGTGATTATTTGACAGAGTAGGGGTCAAACTGAAATCTGTCTATCTGCCTATCTATCTGTCTATCTATCTATCTAGATTTATCAGAATGCTTTAATTATCAGGCAAAAAATGATGAAAAATTTAAATAATGTAAGAACATAGAAAGCTGATGTGAGAGACTTTAATGAAATAGTATGTTTAGTAAACAAAAGCAGGTGAGTTAGAAAGAGGAATATAAGAAGGCTTATACATTTTTGAAGTTATGTAGTCGTTACAGTCTTCTACTATAACATGGAGCCCAACAGATTGATACTCCTTCTTCCTATTATCTGTCACACCATGAAATTTTCAATCAGACTGTATTGAATGACTTCAGTAAGCATTTTTCTCTTCTTTCCTTATCAAGACCATAGGTCCATAGCTGCTAGTATTTGAATAGTTCAGCCTCACCATTATGAGAGTTAGTCCAAACCATCAGCCAAGACTCTTCTCTCTGTCCTGTTCTAAAAGTTTAAAACAAATTAAACTCCATAATTTACAGTAAAAGCAGTATTTTAAAAAATATTTATTTATTCCCTTTTGATGCCCTTGTTTTATCGTTGTAGTTATAACTGTTGTTGTTATTGCTGTCGTTGGATAGGGCAGAGAGAAATGGAGAGAGGAGGGGGAGAGAAAGATAGACACCTGCAGACCTGCTTCATCACCTGTGAGGTGACCATTGCTGGTGGGGAGCTGGGGACTCAAACTGGTATCCTTATGCCGGTGTTTGTGCTTTGTGCCACGTGCGCTTAACCCACTGTGCTACTGCCCAACTCCCAAAAGCAGCATTTTTATTGTAGTTAGTTTATTAAATGAATGACTTTCCCCTACTTCTGAAAAGTAGACCATTTGCAGAGGGAAAAAACATCATTTTCTAGGGAAGAGAAAATGACCTGAAAATTTTCCTTTTTTTTTTTTTTTTAACAAAATAAGTTTGATAGCTATGCCACCAAAACCAGGACCATTAATATGGTATCTTGTGAAGAACACTGTACTGGGAGGCATTGTTCTAACAGGCTCAGAGATCTTCCACTTAAACTAAGGTCACTTTAGGGAAGCTATCTCTCCCCATTTGTATTCTTTTCTTCAAAGTATAGTGCTAAATTTTATCTTAGAATTTTATTGCAATTTCATTCCTGGGTCAATGAAATAGCTCAGTTGAATAGTGAACTGCTTTGTCATGTATGTGAGCCAAGTTCAAGCCCTGCTGCCCCCTGGCTTCAGTGCATAGATAGTAAGATCTCTGGGAGCAGTAGTTTATAGTATAAAATATATGCTCAATAAACTTGAGTGAGTAAAATGAATATTTTTCCTTATGTAAAAGGTGGGCTTTAATATAGATTGTAAGTTGAATGATACTTTAAGAGGGTGGATAATGCAAAAACCTTAAGGAGCTGGTTACACCTTTATACTTGAATTGAGGGGGTCTTTATTACTGTTGAGTGTCTTTCACTCTTTTGGTTATTGAAATTTCACAAAGGACTGAAGGTCAGATACAGATTATCTCAATAATATGATAATGAGGAATAGTTCTACAATGTCATCTAATTTGAGAACCTGACTTTAAAAAGGGCACTTAATATAAAGTTGAAATAAAAGTAACATTGCAGATTTATGGCATTATTTATATTTTAATGCATGTAGTTACTTTATGATAGAAGATAATGCTTATAGAAATGTTTAAACTCTTTTTGGTACTAATATCCTTTTGCTAGACTCTGAGAAGGTATGAATCTGATATAAACTGCTAGATTTTCAGGAGCACCCAGACAAAATTGTGTTAGTGACTTGGAAATGACATTTCTGATTTGAATGTATCTCTTTCACGTTCTATGTTTTGGCAGTTTTTTAAAATACTTGTATACTATATGTTTGTCTTTGTCTTAGCATACTATTTTATGCATTTTAATTTGTGTATTTCCTTGGGGGCACGCAAGTGTGAGTTCACCACACTAACTTTCACAGAGAGAAATGTAGACAAATACACACATAAATATACAAAGAGAGATTGAGAAATACCACAGCAGAACTTCCTCTGGTATTGTAGTCCTCCCATGTAGTATGCCAGACTTGAATCTACCAGGTAAGCTATTTCATTGGCCATTATATTATTCATCTTGAAGAAGCAATGTATACACATTGTACCAAGTATTTAAAGTACTAGGCTTTCAGGCCCTGGTCCATGTTGATGGAAGAAAACTGAATTTAGGGTGACAGTGTTTTGCACACACCTATCATAGTGGGATGAGAAATTCTACCCATGTGCCATGTCCACCATGACAACTCATCTCATTTCATAAGTATTTGATAGGCATACATTTCAGCATTAAATATTAACTTGATATTAATTTCATTCTATTAATACTTAATAAATAATTTACATTTTCAAGTCACTGAGATATTTTTAAAAAGTCAAAGATACCTAAATTTGTAAGTAGGAGGGCTCGTAATATCTTGGAAGAAGATATTTATAAGCAGACTGAATAAAATTCAATCCTATGGTAGGAGAAGTTTGTAGTGTGCTAAGGGAATTCACGGTACGCTGTGATTACTTTAGGGTAGGAGTGGGGAAGACATCAGAAAAAAATTCCCAAAGGGAGAATTGTAAGGAAAAAAAAGCTCAAAAATCACTGATTATCAGAGAAATACAAATATCCTTTAAAATAAATAAAGATAATAATGAAGTACTACTCCACTCCACTGAGAATGTCATACATCTGAAAGGACAATAAAAATGAAAGATGGCGAAGTTGCAGGGTTACAGGAACCTTTCTTACACTGCTGGTGGGAATGTAAATTGGTCCAACCCCTGTGGAGAGCAGGCTGAAGAGCTCTCATAATGCTAGAAATGGACCTGCCCTATGACCTGCCAATTCCTCTTCTGGAGATATATCCGAAGGAAACAAAAAGTACACCCACCCAAAGAGAACTGTGTACATCTGTGTTTGAAGCAGCACAATTATTGATAGGTTTTAAAGATTATAAAGAAGTTTTATTGTCAGAGGATACTCAGGTGATAAGAGCACCTAATTAGAACTGTGCCCTATTGTGGAAAAGAGTTTTGAAGAAATAGCAAATGTTGCTTCCTTGAAATATATAAATATCTTGATTGAGAGACTTGTGTTTTTGCACAGTTAACAACTCCTACTGCTTCATGCTAAGGTAAAAAATTCTGTTTTTATATCAATAAAGTTTTCTTATAGATGACAAGCTATTTATTTATTCAAAACAATGTGTTGAAAGTGTTATTAGAAGAGACTAGAAACCTTCCAACCAAAGGAAAAAAGCCCGAAGTATTATTTTTTATAGATTAGAGTTTGTGGATAGGAAATAAGAGAAAAAAAACCATGACAATCTTATTTGTTAAACCAACCTCAGCTAATTTTTGCAAAAAATAACTATAAAAGTACAGTGTTACTTGGTCCCCACCCTTCGCATCTGAAAAGATAAGATGCAAGAGTCATTGCCGTCTAGTCAACAGTGATGTGGTAAACCATCCGGGGCTATAGGTAAATCTAGAATTTGAATTCTGGGTGGTGGTTATTTTCAGCAACAGAAACCATTCTTTGGTGGAGACTATTCTACTAAGTGTAGTTACTGTGTAATGTACTGACATATATAAAATATCAGACATTATATATTAAAATGAGCAGTGCCTCCACCAGTTCTGCTCAAATTTCTTAATTCATATGATTTTTTTTTCTAGCTGTTTAATTCCCCCTTCTTACTTCCTTGGCTACCCAATACCACAATGTTGTATTTGATTTAGGACTTACACAGCCCACTTGTTTTACAATATTTTAGGATAAATATTGTTTTAATTTCTAAATATGTGTGAGAAGATTAGATAGATCAGTGAATGAGTTTTAAATTCTCTTAAAACCTTACACCTGGGGGCCGGGCGCTTGTGCACTGGGTGAAGTGCATATAGTACAAAGCTCAAGGACCCACAGAAGGATCCCATTCGAACCCCTGGCTCCCCACATGCAAAGGGGTGGCTTCACAGGCAGTGAAGGAGGTCTGCAGGTTTCTTTCTCTCCCACTCTCTATCATCCCCCCTCTTCTCTCAATTTATCTCCAACAACAACAACAATAACAATGAAACAAAAGGTGGCCTCCAGGAGCAGTGAATTCATATTGCAGGTACAGAGCCCCCCCACCAAAAAAAAAAAAAAAACCCTTAAACTTTTTTCCTTGATGTTAATGACATTATTTGCAGTCATCTTAAGTTAAAATCAATGTACAATTTTTTTTTCAATGCTCTATGTTTTACAGCAAGATTGCCTTTGTAAGGGGGTAGCTTTTATAGGGTAAAGCAGAAAATTACAAGGACAAGAAGCTCCCCCTTGAGCTCTCAAATAGAAAAGTATTCTAGCTTGTTTATAATTTGATCGATACAAATAATTTGGACATTATAATCAAATTAACAAAAATGAGATGTAGAACAATACACTTTTACAATGATGCTGCAGAGAAAAAGGAAGTATCATATACTTGTGGTAGGAATACTGATCTTACAAGTCTTTTTAAGGTAAATCTGGAAATTTCGAGCAAAACCATCTAAATACTCATTTTTTATCCAGAAGTACCACTTCAAAGAATCTACTGTAAAGATACACTTCAGTAATATGAAAATAATGCATAAATTTCTGGCTGCAGCACTGTTTTTTATGAGGAAATCTAAATAATGCTATACAGATAAATTTGTGCTTATCTGTAGCAAATAATGAGTATTGATAAATCAGAAATCAAAGAATCAGTTATTACTCTTGGGAGAGCAGCATGATAATGGTTGCAAGAAATATCCACCAATGGATGCTAAAAATCATTGGATGAAAGTTTGAGATAGAATACTAGCACATCCTCAAATTTTCAACTGTAAATGAAAAAGTGTTCCTTTATAGAATAGATACCTAGAAGACACTACCTTATTCAATTCACCAATGTTAATATCATCCACTGATATCATATGACTCCCTGCTGAAGGATAAAACATTACTACTGTAGTATTCTTACCAGAATGAGTAGTATTAGGCTAATAATAGAAAACTTCAGAAAGTGAAAATTGAAATATACTTCACAAGCTATGAGACCAATATTTATTAGCAGTGTCTGAGGAGCTGCTGTGACTTGGTCTGAAGTCTGAGGAAGGTGAAACAAATAGGAGGTGAATCCCTGTTCAATTCTGGAACAGAAAGAGAACATGATGAGAAAACTGATATAAGTTTATAGCCTGGGACGGGAGTAGATAGCATAGTGGTTATGCAAAGACTCTCATGCCTGAGGCTCCAAAGTCCCAGGTTCAGTCCCCCGCACCACCATAAACCAGAGCTGAGCAGTGCTCTGGTGTTTCTCTCTGTGTCTTTCTCCCTGCAGATCTCTCAAAAAATAAAAGAAATAAAATATTTTTTTAAAAAATTATAGTTTGGTTAATAGGATGACCACAGTGTAAATTTTCTTATCTTTATCATTTTCACAGATTAAGTCATTAGTGCTACATGTTGGGAGAAAGAGTATCCCTGAACTCAGTTAATATGTAACTTTCTTGTAAGCATTCTGGCTGCTGGGAGGACCAAGGAAAATATATATGCTGGCAGACCAGGCATCTTCTCAATTTCCTAGAGGGAGCACTTTGGTGTGTTTTTACTTTATTTTTTCTTTTTAGTTTTTATTAGTGATTTAATAATGATTAACAGATTGTAAGGTAACAGGGGTACAATTCCATATAATTCCCACTCTCAGAGTTCTGTTTCCAATCCCCTGTATGGGAAACTTCCCTATTCTTTATCCTTCTGGGGTATGGACCAAAACTCTTTATGGGGTGCAGAAAGTGGGAAATCTGGCTTTTGTATTTGCTTCTATAATTGGATCAACGTTGGGGTAGGGCTTTGGGAAGGTGAGGTTGCAGGATACATTGGTGAGGTTGTCTGACCAGGAAAGTGACGATGGCGTCATGGTAGCTTCCGCAACTTGATGGCCAAAAGGTGCTAAGATATATAGCAGGAAAAACTGTTTAATAAGCAGGAACCCATTGATTGGAATAGAGCAAATGAAACTAGGGGTCTTCATGTGGGGTGTTTTTCAGAAGAAGATTCTATTCATAGCATAGTGGCTAGGAATTCAATATAATAGTTTGGAGAGATTAGGGACTTCCAGTCTATGGTAGTTTTTGAATGGGTTTTGAAGATGTTACTAAGGAGAATCAGGTTGGTTGCTACCCTGGCAGTAGTCTTTAACAGATCAAAAATACTGCTTTTAGCTATTGTACTATTTCACTTTTTAACTTATGTGTTGGTTAGATTATGTTGTGAAAATAAAATTAATTTCCATTTAATAGACTTTTAAAAAGGGGGTAATGTAAGTACAGTTGTTGGTACAGGTATAAAATTTCTCTGTTTTCTGCAAAACAGTCTCACCTCCAGCCTAGGTCCTTCTCCACCATCCTGCACCAGGACCTGGAAGCTGTTCTTCCTTCCCACACCCCAGGTCTTTACTTTGGTGCAATATACCAAGCCTAGTCCAAGATCTGCTTTGTGTTTCTCCTTTATGTTCTTAATAGATATTTAATATTCACAGTCTATGGCCATACCACCCCTAATATTCCCAATTTCATCTAATATTTAATACTCACTAGAAGTTTTTTTGAGTCTGGAAAATTCTGAATATGCACTGTTCCAACATAGGTCTGCAAATAGATAAATATGCTGATTAGTTGTATAACTAATGCCAAGAGTCAACATATTCCTATATCTAAGAGAAGCAGAAAATACCTTAAATCACCTTTACAAATCTCAGAATTCTTTAATGCAATTATTAAATCCTACAAAGTATAAATAGCTCTTTGTAAAAAAAAAATAATCAAACAGAAATTTTAAACAAATTAACCTGTCATTATGCATTACATTTTTAAAACTCTCTCAGAAAGTGAAAAATTTCATACTAAAACTGCAGTGGTGAGTTATGTGATGCAGGGGATAAAGCGTTGGACTCTCAAGTAAGAGGTTCATCCTAGTTTCCATCCCAGGCATTGCATATGTCAGAGTGATGCTCTTATTTTCTCTTTCTCTTATTAACAAATCAATAAATATTTTTTAGAAAGAAAACATTAGGATAAAACTGAAAACAAAGATATTTAGTAGAGACAATTAACCTAATTAATTTTTTGTCAAAATGATAGTATGTCTTGAATTTAAAATTTGAAAGTATGACGGCCAGTAAAAAGTTAATGTTGATTATGGGGTAATACACAGTAAAAATTTAGAAAGCCTACCCATTTCTGATCCACTGTGCTCCATATTGTGATGACTTATACTTTGTTCTGACATGTTTGTGGTTTTTTTTATGGTGCATGCAAACATGCTTTCTCTAAGTTCTACCTAACACAAGTCTGGAGAACTATCTCTGGGTTAACCTGTGAAACTGAATAACACTTTAGAATTTCCTGACAAGCATGTGTATCAAAATAATGCTCAAGTGAGAAACTTAGTTTTGAAAAATTAAGGAGGGGATCGGGCGGTGGCGCAGTGGGTTAAGCGCACGTGGCGCAAAACGCAAGGACCGGCCTTAAGGATCCCGGTTCAAGACCCCGGCGCCGCACCTGCAGGGGAGTCGCTTCACAGGTGGTGAAGCAGGTCTGCAGGTGTCTGTCTGTCTCTCTCCCTCTCTGTCTTTTCCTCCTCTCTCCGTTTCTCTCTGTCCTGTCCAACGACATCAATAATAACAATAATAATAACCACAACAACAATGAAAAAGAACAAGGGTAACAAAAGGGGAAATAAATAAATTAAAAAAAAATTAAGTAGTTGCCATAAAATCTAGCAGTCAATTGTCATTTGTATCTTCTTTGGTCAAATGTCTATAATATGCAATGAGAAAATATTTTTAATTATTGTTTATTTGTCTAGAAAGAAATTGAGAGGGAAAGGAAGAGAAGTAGATATCTTCAGCACTGTTTTACTGATAGTAAAGCTTCCCCACTACAGGTGAGGACTGGAGGCTTGAACCTGGGTCCTATAATGTGTACATTCAACCAGGCATGCCACCACCTGACCCCCAACCAAAAAAAAAAATTCTATTGAAAAGTTAATTGTGCTTTCTTTCATTCAGCCAGAACTGTATAAAAGATCAGCAACAACATGAAATCCTTCAGTTTCTTTTTTTCAGGTACTTTAGCCATTTGGGGTTTGGGGGGATGGCATGGTGTGTGAATATATTTGACCATAAGATTTACCATAACAGGTATTTAAGTAGAACAGCAGGTCATTTGAATATCGTGACAGAATTGACTTTCCCTTTATTCCCTTTAACAGTTTACAGTCCTGTTGAGGAGACAAATTTGTATGTAAATCTTACGTTAGTTGACTTAAAGAGCCACTGTGTCATCCATTAAGGAATACTCAGACCCCAAGAAAATTGGCAATAGTGCACTATCTTGCTTAATTAGAATCTTAAAACTCTTTAACTTGTTTCAACTCATTGAGTCCTGGCAACAACCTTATCAAATAGGCAGAGATACTCATTATAAAGATGAAAGCTGATGCTCTAGAGGTTTTGTGCTTTTAAAAATCACACATGGACTTGCTTGCTCTGCTGAAGTTCATTGAGGGGAACCAGGATCTTGGTTCTTTCCTTTGCTATATGTCAAGGAATAACATTTCTTTTAAAATAAAGACATAGACATGGGTTCTAGAGTAGGAGAGGCCCACCGGAAAGCTTGCTGCCTCTGCTGCAGCAGGGAAGACTATATTTAGATGTTTTCCTTTTGTTAATTGCCTCCCACTCCATAGGGAATTTCTATGGGTAGAATCCTTCTCAGATGAGCCAAGTTCCTGACTAATTCCCGCAGAGACCTGAAAGAAGGCTATGGCTCAGGTTGCTTGAGACCTCACAACCTTCCTCACTGATGATAGAGCAGTGGCTTTGACAAAGTCTTCAAGGGTTTTGGAGATCCCATTAAACAGTAGAACTACTAGAAGACCTAAATAAGGGTTTCGCTGGATTCTTGAGGGTTTTTTGTTTGTTTGTTTGTTTACCAGAGCACTGCTCTGCTCTGGCTTATGGCAGTGTGGGAGATTGAACCTGGGACTTGAGAGCCTCAGGCATGAAAGTCTCTTTGCATAACCATTATGCTATACCCTCACCCTGGATTCTTGAGTTTTGAAACCACTCCAACTGACCCTGCTTGGAATTCAGTTCATAAAAAAATTAATTTGATTGTGTGTGTGTGTGTGTGTGTGTGTGTGTGTGTGTGTGTGATGAAAAGATGCTTCAGATTTTCAGGCTTCCTTCACCCCACCTTTGCAAAGAAAAAAAAGAAAAGAGACCTCTGATACAGTTATTTTTCTTGCAACTTCAGTCTTTAGGAAACAATACCACAGGAGCAGTGAAGTTTTAGCTGAGTGTGAATGAGAAGAAAAGAAGTGATAAAAACTATTTTTAATCCTTTGTAGGAAAGAGCTAGTTAACCAGTTAGTGCTAGGTAACCTTGGAACAATGGATGGAAAGGAAACGAAGTAATTTTTGGCTCTGTGTCAGTATAAACTTTCTAATGGGTTTTCTTTAAGAATTTCTTGGAGATACAGCAAGTTTTCTGTCATATGAAGAGTTCAAGCAAAAATACAGACATTAGTACTGGGCACTGGGATTCATCAGATAGTGAAAGTGATACAAGAGTCTAAGGGAGGGACTAATAATTGTTAATATCATGATATCTCTTTATAGCAACTATTTCTCTTATTACTCAATAATGGGTACACAAAGATAGACACTCTTATAAGCTCTCTCTTTTTAAAAAAATATTTATTTATTTATTCCCTTTTCTTGCCCTTGTTGCTTTATTGTTGTAGTTATTATTGTTGTTGTTATTGATGTCGTCGTTGGATAGGACAGAGAGAAATGGAGAGAGGAGGGGAAGGCAGAGAGGGGGAGAGAAAGACAGACACCTGCAGACCTGCTTCACTGCCTGTGAAGTGACTCCCCTGCAGGTAGGGAGCCGGGGGCTCGAACCAGGTTGCTTATGCTGGTCCTTGCGCTTTGCACCACCTGCGTTTAACCTGCTGTGCTACCACCTGACTCCCATAAGCTCTCTTTTAAATGATGAACTAACAGACTTTAAGTAATGTGTGCAAAATCACACAATTAGTAGGAGCTTAAATTTAGCTTGCTTGTCTCCAGGCTCATTGCACTTACATACTTTGTATTGCTGTGTTCTCTATGATCCCTTCTTGACATTCCAGGGTTGTCTGGTTCCCTGAAGATCATTATTTGTATGTTTCACTTATTAGGCTTCCAAAAAGGCATTAATGGCCTCCACAAACACACAAACAAACAAGGAAGAAATGAAGGGAGAGAGAAAGGCAGTCAGAAAATGTTATTGATGGGAAAACAGTAAGATAAAACAAGACCTTTAGACTGCACTTGGGGGCTGTTTGCCAAGCCAGGACTGAAGCATTATTATTTTTAGATTTCCCGCCTCATTATCTCCTGTTTCACCTCTACCACTCTGGCAGTCCCTTCTGGTCTTTCCTTCTGGTTTCTCTTCCCACTGCAACTGCCTTCCCACTGCACCTGTGTTAAGCTTAAGAGACTGGAAGGCATGGAGACAATCACTAAGGTGCCAATGCTTTATTCCACATTCTGTTTCCCTCAGCAGGAAGAAAGTGGTGGTTAAGAAACTGACGCTCATGGTGGTTAAGTGATTTTCCCAAGGTCAGAGAGTCCAGATTAAAAATCCAGTGGTCCAGGCTTCCCTCCCACATCAGCATTCTGCCCACTGTATGCACAGCTTTATTCAGTGCCAAGCACCCAAAAGCTCCTCCATTCTCTCTCTCTCTCTCTCTCTCTCTCTCTCTTCTCTCTTCTCTCTCTCTCTTTCTCCACCTCCCTCCCAACCTCCCTAGAATAGTTTATGACTCTCGGCAGCCTCTGGAGACTAGTCCTTCCTGCGGGCGCTTCCGTTCCGCCGGATTCCCACGTCGGTGTCACCCTTGGCCCCGCGCAACCCGCAGGATCTCTCTGCCTCTCTGCCTTCCGGGCTAGCCAGGCGGTGCAGCTTGGACCGGGTGCATCCCCTCTCCAGGACCAAGGGGGAAATCACATGGGTAGCTCCCCCCACCCCAATCCTCGGAACAGTAGTTACTGGGGTGCGTGCAGCCCCCAGTTCAGAAGACCAGGTGTTGGCGCAAAAGCCCGTGCGCTTGCCTCCAGGAGCCGAACCTGACTGAGGACACAGATTCCCCTCCCACCCCCATTCCCATCCCCAAAGGCGTCCTACGAGGAACCTCCGGGTTTGCAGACTAACTGCCTCCTACAGGAATTCCCAAGGTGTCACCTTTGAGACCACTGGGGTGTGGCCGCGCCTCTCGCTTCCCGGGGGGGCTGCCAGGCAGAGCCACACTTCTTACTCGGCTCCCGCCCGGGGCAGCAGGACCCTCCGAGCCCGGGTCCCGCTCCTGGGCTTCAGCTCAGTCGATGTGCAAACTGCTCTCCGCCTGGGACGCGCGCCATGGACTCGGGACCCGGCTCGTGGAGACAGGCGGCCTTTTGGTTGGACAATTAGCGCAGGTGGGCGGGGAGTTGTTGCACCCCACAAACGCGCTTCTCCATGAAGATTCTTGAGCTTTCTTTGAAGAAAGGAGTGCATATGCTGCAGTGTCTCTGTGGAACGAGCCTGAGGTCCAGCAACAGCTTAAGTGGTGAGAAAAATGTTTCTCCTTCTCCCCCACAACCCTTCAGCACTCCAAATTCCCGCCTCCTTTCCTTTCCCTTAGTTTCTCTGCATCTTCCCCTCCTGCTTGCTTCTGAGCTTTATAAGGGATGGAAGGAAGGCGTTTCTTTCAAGAGGTGAGGTCATGGCTCCGGCACCACATCTGTCTTTTTTTTTGTTTTGTTATTATTATTATTATTATTTCGTTATTTATTTATTTATTTATTTTCGACTTGTTTGTCTAAATCCCTGATGTCATCAGTGCCTTATAGAAGGTTTTAGCTCTCGCCAAGTCCATGAACTGGAACTCCTGTGTCCCTTTTGGAGGGGTGCTTAGAGTGACCTCCTTTCCGCTCTTCCTCGCGGCTCTCTCCTTGTGACTCTCGAGGGCGGTGTGCGAGATTGGAGTTGCTCAGTGTCTACTGGGAGAAGTCGCAGTTGCGTTCGACAGAAGAGGAACTTTTAAACAGGTGGCTGGCAAAGTAGGTATCTTTTATATTCTTCCTTTGAAGTGTAGTAGACACTTGGAGGTTTAGGAGAGTACCCTGGAGATCAGGTAGTCTTTGTCCTTGGTGCTGAAGCAGAAAAGTAACAACTGGGCTTGTGTTATAGTTTTGACTTGGGAGGGAAAGACAAAAAAATCATATCCTTTAATGACCTGCAGTACTGATAAGCATAGTTGCAAATCTGAATGTAAAAAAAAGTTAAACCCATAAATGCAATTCTTTTCTACTGAAGCCTTGCAAGAAGTGTTGTTTCGCCACCCATCCTATTGTCCAACTCTATTTTAAGTGCAAGTTTCCTGTGAAATAGCCATGCCTATTAATCTTGCAAATTCTAAGTCAGTTTTACTGTATTTTGCTTTTCTATTTACAAAATGGGAGTCAGTTGTGAAGAGTGAGGAAGCTGTCTATATTATGTCTAAAGGTGTCTCCTTTTAAAATAATTTCTGCATAAATTTCAAGGAAAGCTAATATTAAACAATATTATGATAGGTTGCAAATTTAAGGCTTCAAATGTTACTTTGAAAGATCTGATTCATTTTTATATACCTATTCTCACTGTTTTGAATCTTCAAAAATTTTATTTGGGAAGTCTAGAATACATGAAGATTTTACTTATCCTTTCTAAAACTTTCTCTCAGGTTACTTATGATTGCTCTAATTGAAAAATAAATTTATTTCAAAGAATTAACTGGAGAACTATATGGTGAGGTATGAACATAAGATTTTGAAATGTAGTCATCTTAGAGTTATCATATCTTTACTTTTTAGTTCATTGCAGAGTTGACTTACATGTTTGCAACCATATGTATAATTGATAAAAATAGTACCTTCATTCTAAGCTAACATGCTTGATAGTGAACTATTACTTTAAAAAATCAAATATCAGGAAGACAATAGAGATGCATGTTAATGTTATTTGTTCCCTTTACCTGAATTGGATAAAATGTGCGTGCTGATTGTAACCTGGATATATCACTTCTAGATTTGACAAGATTTTGAGTGCTGTGGTGTATGATAGAAACATGACACTTTCTTGTGAAATTTGTTCAGTTTATATATACAGTCAGTTTTCTGCATAGTAAGAGATCCAAACAGAATGAATGGCATGTTGTGGGGCAGCATAGGTTCTTGAAGATCTTGGGACGTACAGTGAAAAGACCTGATTGTAAACCCATCTCAATTAAGTAACTAAAAGTCAATATTTTCATTAATAATAGTGATAATAATGATAGCTCTAGCCTGGCTTGTGAACTTTTTAAACTATAGATTTAACATGAGTTTATGTAAACCATTGTACTTTATTCTGCATTCTTATAAAAATAGTATAGTCACTAATAGCAGAAATGAATGTTTACTCAGACACTTTTCTGAAACAATTTTTAGAGCTTCAAGATTGTATCTGACAACTATATCCCTGTTTTTAACAGTAGTTTTTCTTAGTGTGTGACCCTGGATAATTGACATGTCATCATATTTTCTCAAATTATGCATAAATAGGTAGCTGTAAAATTAAATGAGTTAATAATAATTAAAACTTTATTTGACTCTCACTATACACCAGGCATTGTCCTAAGAAATTTGAGTCTACCATATATAATATACTTGATGATGTTTCAAGTATCGTGTTTGATTTTATTGAGATTTCTTTCCTGTGGTCTGTGGCATGTGTGGCATAGCTGAGATTAGTATGCCATAGCTGAAATTTGCACAGAAACTTGAATACATTAGATGTGTACATGCAAACTGAAGTAAGGATATTAAATATATTTGTATTTTGTGAACCACTTATGTAAAACTATAATGGTATATGTTACATTAATTTCTTTTAAACTTGCCTAAAGAGTAATACAACAATATTTTAAATTGTGTTAGCATAGAGTAAACACTGTTATGCTAGTTATTACCCCCCACACACACTATTTTAGAGTTGTCAGAAGTTAGGGCCACAAGAGTAGGGTGGCCTGCTTTTTTTTTTTTTTTTTTACAATAGTTTAAGTAATTCTCTTAATGCTTTGCTGAAATTTTGGAATTGTGGAGATTTTAGCACTTTGTTTAGGTTTTACTCAATAAATGGAGCCAAGAAAATAGTTGGATCCTGGTGGTGGAGTTGAGTGCACACATTACAATGCACAAGGACCTGGGTGTAAGCCCCCACTCCCCATCTGCAGGGGGGAAAGCTTCATAAGTGATGAAGCAAGGTTTCAGGTGTCTCTCTGTCTTTGCCTTGCTCTCAATTTTTGATCTATCAAGTAAAATAAATAGTCTATATTATTTATTTATTTATTTATTTATTTACCTCCAGGGTTATCACTGGGGCTCAGTGCCAGCAGTAAGGATCCACTGCTCCGAGAGGCTATTTTTCCCATTTTGTTGCCCTTTGTTGTCATTGTTATTGTTGTTATAGCATTGTTGTTGTTGTTGTTGGATAGGACAGAAAGAAATGGAGAAAGGAGGGGAAGATAGAGATGGGGAGAGAAAGACACCTGAAGACCTGCTTCACTGCTTGTGAAGCAACCCCCCTGCAGGTGGGGAGCCAGGGGGTCGAACCGGGATCCTTACTCTGATCCTCAAGTTTCATACCATGTGTTCTTAACCCGCTGCACTACAGCCTGACCCCTTAAAGTTTATTTTTTTTAAGAAAAAGTATAATTACTAACTTTTGACTTCCATAACCCAGTTAGATATTATATTGCTCTTTTCTTTCATCTGCATTATTAAATATAATATATAATATTAAATATAATATAATATACTCATTACATTAGTTTATAAATCCTGTGTACTTACGTAGGTGGGAATTGCCATATATTACTAGATAGAAAACAACCATAGGTAAGGTTAGATGGATTGTTTAAGGCTATTTCCTAGATTTTTGGGTCCTGTCCTCCCCTCCCATTTTTCAAAAATGAAATGATTTTTAAGCATGAAGGACCTATCTATTAAAGGATAGGAAATACATTTTAAAAATTAAATGATTGGGAGTCAGGCTGTAGCACAGTGAGTTAAGTGCAGGTGGCACATAGCACAAGGACCGGCATAAAGATCCCGGTTCGAGCACCAGCTCCCCACCTGCAGGGGAGTCGCTTCACAAGTGGTGAAGCAGGCCTGCAGGTGTCTATCTTTCTCTCCCCCTCTCTGTCTTCCCCTCCTCTCTCCATTTCTCTCTGTACTTATCCAACAATGATGACAACAATAATAACTACAACAATAAAACAAGAGCAACAAAAGGGAATAAATAAATAAAATAAATATTTAAGAAATTAAATGATTTATTTTAAAAAATTTTGTCTATAAAATGGAAACACTGACAAGACCATAGGATAAGAGGGGTACAATTCCACATAAATCCCACCACTAGAACTCTGTATCCCCACCCCTCCCCTGACAGCTTTCCTATTCTTTATCCCTCTGGGATCATGGACCCAATGACACGGATGTGAGCCTGCTAAAACATTAAATTTTTAATTCAAGAGAAAGTAAAGTGGGTTAATCCTTCTCTGTGGTTGGAGCTCTTATAATGGAGCATAAACTCTCAGGAGAGTCTTGTTTAATCCCTGCTTTCAATCTTTTCAAGATTGAGCTGCGGGGAAGCAGAAGTGTTCTACCAAAGAAGGGTGTCATAGCTATAGGTTTCTCATCACTTCAGTTGGAAGACCATTCTAACTTTGTACAAAATAGGCTTCTTTTTTTTAAATTTTTTATTTAAGAAATGATTAATGAACAAAAACATAAGGTAGGAGGGGTACAACTCCACACAATTCCCACCACCCAATCTCCATAACCCACCCTCTCCCATGATAGCTTTCCCATTCTCTAGCCCTCTGGGAGCATGGACCCAGGGTCGTTGAGGGTTGCAGAAGGTAGAAGGTCTGGCTTCTGTAATTGCTTCCCCGCTGAACATGGGCGTTGACTGGTCAGTCCATACTCCCAGTCTGCCTCTATCTTTCCCTAGTAAGGTGTGTCTCTGGGGAAGCAGAGCTCCAGGACATATTGGTGGGGTCTTCAATCCAGGGAAGCCTGGCCAGCATCCTGGTGTCATCTGGAACCTGGTGATTGAAAAGAGAGTTAACATACGAAGCCAAACAATTTGTTGAGCAATCATGGATCCCAAGCTTGGAACAGTGGAGAGGAAGTGTTAGGGAGGTACTCACTGCAAACTCTAGTGTACTTCTGCTTTCAGATATATATTTTGCAGTAGTTTATTGATACGTGTGCACATAAGCTCTCTCTCACAGAAACTGGTGTATATCTAGGTTATGGGACTTTGTTAGAAAGTGAACTACCTGAGATGAAATTAGAGTGTACTATAAAAGGAAAGGTCTCACCCGAGTAATGAAGCTGAAGGGTTGTCATTCCACATGTGAAGTCTCTGGACACAGTCTGAAGTGAAGCATGTTGAGGTGGCAATCGTTGCGTTGGTTAGGTTGTGATCGGCGCTTTGGTGGTGGGAATGGTGTTTATGTACACTCCTAGCAAAATGTAGACATATAAATCAGTAGTTAATTAATATGAGAGGGGGAAAATCAATTGTATGTCTCAAAGTTTCTCAAAACACAAACTGAATCTTTTTAATATATAGGCTGTGTATTTGATATGCAGACTCTCTCAAAAGCCTAGACCAAGCAGATTAGAAGCATCCAATAGCACAGCTATATACAAGATACTGGATACTGTACAGCAAACCATAACAAAAGGACTTTTCAAAGTTAACCCAATTACCAAATAATGTGATGATAACATTAACTATCGATTGTCTTTTTGAACCCTAAGACAGCAGGAACCTCACATCTTCACTATAGAGTCCCTACTTCCCCCAGTCCTGGAACCCTTGGATAGGGCCCACTTTCCCATATGCATCTCCCAATACAAAATAGGCTTCTAACCTCACATCCAAGTTGCTGAGAAAAGTATTGCTAAGTCTCAACTTGATGGAGTAGGACTGCACTTTTGATAAGTCCCTATAACAGTATGGATTCTTGCACCCTGAAGCAGAAAGGGAGAGCATCACCTTAGATGGCTGCAGAAAATCAGACTTTGGGGTCTCCTTTGTAGATTCAGATCTCTTCTGTAATAGTCAGTTTGAAACAACTGAGCCTGGTAACACAGATGGTTATCAGATGCCTCTAGCTTGAACCATACAATCTGTGACTACAAAGTGCAAGTGTGCTTGATGTGGGACTACAATACTCTTGGCAAAAAGAATTTCCCAGTCCTGTTAACACATTCTAAAACCCAGTTACACCCTCATTTTCAAACATAGCACTGGCATATAAATCGAAACTATTCACATGTAATTAGATTTCATAAGCTGTTATACTGGGCAGTTGCATAGTAAAAGAAAGAATGTTGAGTTTCTTACTATGCATTGTTTTGAAGGTATATAGGTTCAGAGTGATCATTTGTCAGGTTAAACACTTATCTTGCCAGGCGCATGGCCAAGATTTGAGCACTAGTACATGGGTGGTGCTATTGACTGGAGAAAACCCCAGTGCTGTGATGTCTCATCCTATCTCCACATCTCTGTCTCTACCTATGTGAATGAAAACAGCTTATTGTGGTAAATCACACATGCTCAAGTCTCTGGCTCTGAAAATAAGTAAAGTTAGACCTTCAATCTCTCCTTTTCCTTCCAAAGACAGATAGCCAGTGGACTCCAGAGTGGAGACACTTTTTATTTTTATTTTATTTTATTAATTAATTTACCTTTTTTTTTCTTTGCCTCCAGAGTTATCACTGGGGCTTGGTACCAGCACTATGAAGCCTCTGCTACCAGTGGCTATTTTTTTCCATTTTATTGGATAGGAGAGAGAGTAATTGAGAAAGGAGGGGGAGACAGAAAGGAGAGAGGAAGGTAAGACACCTGCAAACCTGCTTCACTGCTTGTGAACCTTCCCCTTCTGCTTATGAGGAGCCAGGGGCTCAAACCTGGATCCTTGAGTGAGTCCTTACGCTTAGTACTACATGCACTTAACCAGGTGCACCACCACCTGGCCTTCTACACCTTTTATTTTTAATAGTGGGTATTTTTATGGAGATCTATTCTTCAGAAATATTCAGATAGAAAGTAAATGAGAAGGGGCCCAGCAGTGGCACAACTGATTAAGTGCTCTTGTTACAGTGTGTAAGGGTGCAGATTCAAGCTTCTGGTCCCCACCTGTAGAAGGAAAGCTTCATGAGTACTGAAGCAGGGATGCAGGTGCCTTTCTATCTCCCCATCCCCTCTCGATTTCTCTCTTCATATCCAATAAGAAATAAATACAAATATTAAAAATAACAAAATAAGAAGTAAATGAGAAAATACACATATTAATTCATTTTTATTTTTTTAATTTTTTTATATTTATTTATTCCCTTTTGTTGCCCTTGTTGTTTTGTTGTTGTAGTTATTGTTGTTGTTATAGATGCAATTGTTGGATAGGAGAGAGAGAAATGGAGAGAGGAGGGGAAGACAGAGAAGGGGAGAGAAACATAGACACCTGCAGACCTGCTTCACTGCCTGTGAAGTGACTCCCCTGCAGGTGGGGAGCCCGGGGCTTGAACTGGGATCCTTACGCCGGTCCTTGTGCTTTGTGCCACATGTGCTTAACCTGCTGCGCTACCGCCCGACTCCTCCTATTAATTAATTTTATGTGAGTTTTTGCATTTTTTAAATTTTGAAATGTGGGTGTCCATATGCCCTGAACCTAAAAGGTTCTTTGTTTCTTAAATTACATACTTTTCTTTTCCACAAATATGTACTGGAGTGCCATTGATGCTTCAGATTATTATTTCAGAGTTGTGTTTTAATCTCAAAGTGCCTAAGAACTCAGCTCCTTCAGTCAATTTAAGTAATGTGAAATTACCATTTATTGTCTCCACACATTTCCTAGAAAGCAAGATTTCATTTCATTATCTGAAAAGCAGCAACATTGTAGTGATTCTCATATAATCTGCAGACTCTCCAAAGTACAATGCAAAGAAAACTGGCTTTCTTTTCTTACCTTAAACACTAAGAGTGATACACATGGCAAAAAAAGATGGTGCTTTGTAGTGAAGCAATTGGGCTCAATATTTTCATTTGGTTTAGGGACCAGAAATCCATTTGCTTGGATTTGTGTTATATATAGAAGAGAGGAGGTAAGTTAAGCTTTTCCCAAAGTGTAGGATTCTTGTATCATGTCAAATAGTTCTTCAAAGTTGGCAAATCGAGATCCTTTCTGCCTTTTTTCTTTTCATCTGAGGGTGAAAAGTTAAATATGCCTCTGGATTCAGGTGTTGCCATTTTATTTTCTGAGTACTTGAGGACATAGTGCAAGCCAAGTTCTATATGTTATGCACTAAAGTTGTATTTGTATGTGTCAGTCTCTCTCTCTCTCTCTCTGTGTGTGTGTGTGTGTGTGTGTGTGTGTGTGTGTGTGTGTGTGCAAGAGGTATAATATTAGGCAAGATGATGCATGCCCAAAGGTGAGTACTTAGCAATCTTAGTTTGCTTGAGTTTACCAATCTCTTGCCTGAGCTAATGATCTGTGTTAAGCTCACCCTGCGACCATGTTGGAAAGCACTTGACCATGTGCAATGACTTGGCCTCAAGCCCATTGTGCCCACCTACAGAGGGCAAGCTTCACAAGTAGTGAAGCAGTGTTATAGGTATCTCTCTTTCTCTGCCTATCTTCTCCTCCCCTCTCAAATTTCTCTCTGTCCTATCAAGTATAAGAAATTAAAAATAAAAGAGTCATCTCAAGGAAAGAAAACTAATTTCATTCAGGTGCATGTTAATTTCTCTGAGCTTAAAATATATCTAGGAGTTTAACAGGCTATGTCGATGTGTAACATATATGGCCTCTAATGGAAGAGAAAAGTATCTTTAGATATGCTGCTAAAGTAATGCATTTGAATAAAAATAAGATGAAGATGTTATAAATACCACTTTTTTTGACAAAGAAAACTAAATTCTAGCCTGTCCAGCATTGATCATATCCTGATATCCTGCCTGATTATGCCATAGCCTTCCTCTGTCCCACTTCAACATTAGTCCGCTTACTTATTCACAATAACATATGCTAACTACATCAACTGTTAACATGTTAACACTTTATGATATCAGTGTTATAAAGGGACATTTAGAGCTGTCATATGACAGTGAAACCCTGTGACAGTTAGTGTATGGAACTACTATCTTGATACCATGTTATCTTAGTTGTTCCATGTTAGCAATGTCATGCCCAGCCATTTTCCCTTATGCCATTAGATGTTGTGGTACATTTGCATTTCTTTACGATGCTGTGAATCTGCAAGACAATTTCACTGAAATGATCATTTTGTTTATACATAAGCATCTATAGTACAGTCCTACCCCCTCCACTCATTACTGTTTATAGAAACGATAGCATTGCAGTTGGTATCACTGATTGCCCACGTTGTTACTTCAATGAAGCCAGCTGGTATTCGGTTGCATGGTCTTTAAATAAAACTTAGAAGCACAAAATGAATCTCTCTTTTGAGGGGAGGGGGAGTATTGCTAGCTGGATCATTCTCTGAAGCACTAATTATTTCCTTAACTTAGAGGAATTTAAGAATCTGACCTTGACACTAAAGAACTTGGCTAGATAGTAGAGTTCATGTTTTTATGAGCTTTCTTCTCAAAATTATAGTGATAAATACTTCATCTCCAATGTACTTCAGAACTCTGTGAATAATCCATGGGGCTGGAAGTAGTAGAAGTGCCTGTTGTCCCAGCTATGAGATCAATAATTATAAGCAAAAATGTCTAGTGAGAGTCTGGTGACAGTATTGTATTCACAGGCATCAGGGGACAAGAATGAAAGGTTGGTGGTGTATTTTCTAAAACTGTAACAGTATGGAAAACGGAATATGTAAATCATTACTTTTGACCCTTTTGCTTTCATACTTCAATTCTAGGACTGTTAAGTAATATTATATAATACAGTTGAAGTTTGGAAGGTAATGACTGATACCTTCCATTTTACTCAGGTAGTACTCATTTGTACATTTATCTATTTCCTTCTGAAAATGCTTCAATTTATGAGTTAAGACAAGTTCCTGATACTCTCAGGTCCTCAGTTTCCTCATCTGCCAAATAATGATAGTCATTATTTTGGAGGGTACTGGTAAGAAATTACATGAGTCAATACAACTGGAGCTCCTGGCACTTTTAATTACAATAAAGTTATTATAATCTGTATGTTCACTAGGGAGTGCATGTTGCTAAGTGAAAATGATGAATAGGGGAGTTGACTGACTTGATTGACATTCCCTGATTGCTCACACCCAGTGCCATATTAACTATATAAAAAACTGCAGGGCATTGCATTTGTACCAGAAGAAACTGAGCATTGAGTGAGGTACATTGGGAAAGCACCTGAGCTGAGGAAGTTTATGAATCAATAAGAAACAATTATCCTTTGACTGAGATTATTGCACAGTGTATCAAAGTCAAAGAAATTCGCAGTATCTGCTGATGAATTGTCTATTTGATTTGGTTTTATCAGTGGGACTTCAAAGACAATTGAGACTGGTATAAAGTCCAGTTCCATTTTCCTTTGACTCTATGTCATTTTGTTGCCTCTAGCCTACAATTCAAGGTGAGCGCTTGAAACTCAGGTATAGTACCCCTAGAGAACATAGAGGGGGAAATAAGTGAAAGAGTAGGTGGAGCTAAAATTGTCCAATGTTTTCAATTCTGTGTCAGCTCATTTTCCAAGCTACGTGGTCCACTTATTGTATTCCTTATTACTAAAATTGGTCAGTTTTTTTTATAAAAGATGAAAATGTATTTCTAAAAAAAGTCACTGAGGCTTAGCTTGGTTTTTTTTCACATCAAGGAGATTTTTTAGCATATAAGAACCTGCTGTCATTATGACAACATGGGTATTAGAGAACAAACACAGCACCTGTGTTGAAATCTTGTAACGAGGAGGGACCAATTATCGTTATGCATCTAACATAAGAGGCTCAAAAAGTAGAATCAAAATATTTGGGTGCTAGCAGCAATTGTAGGAACAGAATTCATATTTTTACTTGACAGATAATGCTTAAGATGATTTAAAGTCCCATTTCTGTGAAAAATGACTGGGTATTTGAATGTAGGGCTTTTAACTTCCTATTTGGAATTTGCCTGCTAATGATCTAGATTAGCATTCGATTATTTTATTTACTTACTGAATGCTGGCAGAAAAGTTTCCTAACTCCTATGAACCTTATCATCCTCATCTATAATGTGGATGTAATCATCCATGTCTCCATCAAAGGATCATTTCACACTTAGATGTAACAAATAGTGGTTACACACACCTAAATCGTGTAATAAAATAAATTTCTTTATTATTCCTGTTTTCTGTTTGATACCCTTGTGACAGGACTATGTCATAGAGAAGGTAAAACTCCATTTTATGTTGTTTTGGAGAGGGAGTTTAAGGAGTTAGTGGAAAAGAAAAGAATCGAGAACAATTTTGTGGTAGTCTTATATTTTTCCTTCCAGAATTAAATCCTACCAAAGAGACTCAGAAGGAGTAGCTTGAATACTAGAGGACATTCAGAAGAGTGTAGTAATACAGAAGTTAAGGAGAGGTGGTTGCAACAAAGAACAACTAAGTATGATTGACTAGGCTGCACGCCAATGAGAGGTTTCTTATTGAAATGAGATATATAGACTGACAATACAGATTAGATGGGGAAACATGGTGGCCACTATTAACCTTGATGACAAATTTCAGTGTAGAGTTAGATGTGAAGATCTGATTGGAACGTATTGAAGAAACTAGGAAGTGAGATAGGGGAGACCCAGACAGAGAGAAAAAAAACTGTAGGAGTTACACAATAAAGTTGTGTGGAGAAATAAGCAATATAGGATCACAGGAGCATTGTTTTAGTAATAAGCATGATACTTGCCTATACTGATAAAAATGATTGTCTAGAAAAATGAAAGCTGTTGTTGTGGGAGAGAATATGGAGATATTACCAGGGTGAGTGTTTTCCTGTGATTAGTAAATTCCAGGCTTGACCCAGCTACACCATTCACATCAGACACTTTTTTAAAAAACCAAATAAGGGAGTCGGGCTGTAGCGCAGCGGGTTAAGCGCAGGTGGCGCAAAGCACAAGGATCGGCATAAGGATCCTGGTTCGAACCCCGGCTCTCCACCTGCAGGGGAGTCGCTTCACAGGCGGTGAAGCAGGTCTGCAGGTGTCTATCTTTCTCTCCTCCTCTCTGTCTTCCCCTCCTCTCTCCATTTCTCTCTGTCCTATCCAACAACGACAACAACAATAATAACTACAACAATAAAACAACAAGGGTAACAAAAGGGAATAAATAAATAAAATAAATATTTAAAAAAAACAAATAAAACCATTTTGTTCTACACTAAACTTTTATGTGTCAGAATGGTCCTATGTCCTTGTATTTGAAAATTCTCCCCCTGTGGGTGACAGTGGTATAGACCTAGACTTGGGAGCTCTTATTTTAGGCAACACGATATATTGCAATATTGCCAAGAGTCCATTGGCTTGGAGTGGCAAAAAATAGGATTGCAAATTTGAACATTGTATAAATATTTAATCTCTTAGCTTTAGTTTCTTATGCTTTTGGATACCACCCCCTCCCCCACCCCTGCCCAGTGATATTAGCTGAGGCTGGTAATGATTTTTGAGCCCATGTGATTTCTCTGGAGGGTATTAATGGAAGTCTCTGGCTTTCACAGTTTGTTATTAGAAGCACTTTAAAAATTTAAGTACATGCTTGCCCATTGAAAAACTGGCTGTCATGTGCTTTCCTTCCTTGTAGGAATACTCAGAAATAGCCATAAGACTGACAAATGTAGCTCAAATCTGATCAAGAAACTGGGTCAAAGGGAACCATTCAAATGTACTCCTAAGACATTGAGACTCTGAGCTAAGCTTTGTGCTCAGATGCTTTGTTATTTGGGGAGACAAACACTGTGAAGGGAGATTGACTGTGGACTCTGAATGTCATGGTGTTTGTACTAGGACTTTGTAGTTTAGAAATTGTGAATGGTGGCGAGTTTTGTACGTTCATATGAAAATGAACACGCTAATCTCTCCCTGCTTTCATCTTAGATTAAGTAGATCAAATGAATGGAGAACATTTCATGATTGGTGCCATATCAGATATGGTAGCATATTGGGCTTACAGATGTGTTTCTAACTCTATTTACAGATGTCATGTGAACTGTGGAAAACAGCTTTTGTAAACAGGGTTATATACTTTGAAACATGAAACATTCTGGAAAAAAAAAAATCACTGTTCTGTTCAAGTCACCATATTTTTTTAAGGATAGAGACAGAGAGTGAGAGTGAGAATGATAGTGAGAAGAGAAGAGAGGGAAAGGGAGAGGGGATGGAGAGGGAGAAGGAGAAGAAGAGGGAGAGTAGGAGGGAGAAGGGGAGGGGGAAAGGCAGTGGGAGGGAAAGGGAGAGGGAGAAGGAGCAGATGTGGAAGAGGGAGTTTCCTTTAGGGAGGTGGGGGCCAGGCTTGAGCCTGTGTCTCATACATGACAAAGGAACATACCATTCAAGTAAGCTATTTTGAAGGCTCTCAAGCCACCATTCTGGATTCAAAGTAGATTGAATGAAATGCAAATGTAGGGTTTGAGAGATAGCATAAACGGCATGCGAAAAAATCTTTCATGCCTGAGAGTCTAGAGTGCCAGGTCCAGTTCCTGGTACAACCATAAACCCGAGTTGAGCAGTGCTCCGGTTAAAATTTAATAGTACAGGGGCCGGGGGTGTTGCACCTACTTGAGCACACATATTACAATGAGTAAAGAAGGACCCTAGTTCAAGCCCCCAGTTCCCACCTGCAGGGGGGAAGCTTTACAAGTGTTGAAGCAGTGCTACAGGTGTGTCTCTGTTTCTCTGCCTCTCTATCTCACCCGTCCCTCTATTTCTTTCTCTCTTTTTTTTTTAATATTCCCTTTTGTTGCCCATGTTGTTTTTTATTGTTGTTATTATTGATGTTGTTGTTGTTGTTAGATAGGACAGAGAGAAATGGAGTGAGGAGGGAAAGACAGATGGGGGAGAGAAAGACACCTGCAGACCTGCTTCACCACCTGTGAAGTGACTCCCCTGCAGGTGGGGAGCCGAGGCTTGAACCGGGATCCTTATGCCTGTCCTAGCACTTCGCGCCATGTGCTCTTAGTCCGCTGCGCTACCGCATCCCTCTCTATTTCTTTTTGTCACTATCCAATAAATAAAGAAAATTAAAAATATACATGATAGTACAAAATGAAATGTATATGGAATATATAATTATGGAGATATATATGGATATCTGTTGTCATATGTGAGTGATCATAGTATTGATATACTATATATATGTTTACACAGAAGTATATGCAGTTGTCTACAGCGTTGTCTTAATTCCTCCTGAAGTGGTTTCTGAAGGAAAATAAGTCTCATTGTTTCACTGGTTCCTTTCTCTGTACTGTAGTTGGGTTTCAACCTGTGCTTACAAATGAGAGGATAAAAATCAGATGATGATAAAAATCAGGTGATGATTTTTATCATCTTTTTCTTCTAATGATAGAGGAAATAGAAGGATGCAATAGTTCTTATTGTTGTAGAAAATACTGGTTACAACATAGCTTGCGGTGGGAAGATCACTTCAGGCCTTAGAGTACTTTTCTTTTTTAAAAAAAATATTTATTTATTTATTTTCCCTTTTGTTGCCCTTGCTGCTTTGTTGTTGTTGTTGTTATTGATGTTTTCATTGTTGGATAGGACAGAGAGAAATGGAGAGAGGAGGGGAAGACAGAGAAGGGGAGAGAAACATAGACCCCTACAGACCTGCTTCACCACTTGTGAAGCAACCCCCCTGCAGGTGGGGAGCTGGGGGCTCGAACTGGGATCCTTACGCTGGTCCTAGTGCTTTGCACCACATGTGCTTAACCCGCTGCACTGCTGCACTACCGCCCGGCTCCCCCTTAGAGTACTTATTATTATTATTATTATTTTATTTAAGAAAGGATGAATTAACAAAACCATAGGGTAGGAGGGGTATAACTCCACACAATTCCCACCACCCAATCTCCATATCCCATCCCCTCCCCTGATAGCTTTCCCATTCTCTATCCCTCTGGGAGCATGGGCCCAGGGTCGTTGTGGGTTGCAGAAGGTGGAAGGTCTGGCTTCTGTAATTGCTTCCCCGCTGAACATGGGCGTTGACTGGTCGGTCCATACTCCCAGTCTGCCTCTCTCTTTCCCTAGTAGGGTGGGTCTCTGGGGAAGTGGAGTACTTTTTTAAGGGGTATTACTACATGAGAGTTCATGTAGGGGAGGAAGATCAGGATTGCAATTAGATTTGAAGTCATGACTTTTAAGGATCAAGAAAAGTCACGAAGACATTTGGCTTAGAGAAAAGAACGCCGAAATAGAGTAAGGAATTCTTGCTGGACTGAGTGAAGTATAGCTTTGGACTCAAACATGGAATACAATGAATATGATTATAAATAACACACAGTGGATGTTTTGACTGCTTACGACATTCCAGCTATTAGTATTGTAAAAGTGAAGGCTGTATGTCTGGGATATTGCAGAGAGATTTAAACATTTGAATTGAAGCAGAAATAGGTTGCCTATGAGGTCACTTCTAATGTCAATAGTGTATGTTAAATCTAAGATTTTATGTGAGGAAGACCTAGTGAGTATTCTGAACTCTGACAGAGACTAGGAAAATGAAAGAATGGGAGATAGACATAAGAGAAACAGCTATGCTAAACATTTGGAAGGATTTTTATTGTAGTTCAGAGATTTTCTAAAAATGCAACATTTGCCATTTTAATATTTTGATCTTTAATTTGGTCATGGGTGCATTCTGTTCTGTCATTCGGTTATGAGTCAGGAGGCCTGAAGAGTGAGTGCTACTTGTATATAACTGGGTCTCTTCTAAATGAGAGAATTGTCAGCCTCAGAGACTTCTTTATAGTGCCCTTTAAGAGTTAAAATTCATTATAAGTAATAGTGTCCTTTAGCACACAACTCTGAATAAGTGGATAAACTGAGTGGAAGAAAAGAACAACTTAATTTATAGACCACTTAAACAGCAAGTCCTTTTGACATGCTTAACAGCTAACTGTACGACTAATGCAGAGTTAATGTTGTATAATTTGATTCGTAGATTGATGTTCCTGGAAGGGACCATAAAGACAATTAAGTGCTTTTATAAATGAGTAAGTTGAGGTTCCAGGAAGAAATCTGCTAAAAAGCACAGTCTCAGAACCTAGACTAACACGCAGGGCAGCTCCTGTACCCCTTATCTGAGGCTTGCTCTAAGTCATTTTTCTCCTATAATTATAATTATCATGACTGCATGCTGAGATGATTATTTTCTGAATTTTCTGGAAATAATTTTGTTTCTATGCATCACTTCTTTTTTCTGCCATCTCAAGAATTAGAGAAGTCTTTTTGAGATTTATAGGTATTTAGATAAAGAAAATGGAAGGCTGCATTCACACATCAACCAATGGTGAAGACCACACTAAAAAAGTGATTAAGAAAGTGTGTGAAATATTTTTCCTATGTGGACATTGACCCATTATCTATACATTCTCATTTGATATGTAAGATATAAGTAAAGACTATTTAAATATTTTTCTTCCTATATTACTTCCCCAGCAAAATTTTTTAGAGGTCTAACTTCAACCGAAGAAATATGAGAAAATATATTGGAAGACATACAGTTATGTTGATGATTTTTTATCATGGATACATTCCTTTGTTGCTGTTTTTGAACACTTTGTTTCAGAATTACATGCAGAAGAATATATCATGACATTTGGTGTGATTTCACAAAGGGACTGCCCATGTAACTATCACAACCATCACATTGGTCAGAAATGGAATATTTCTAGTATACCAGTAGCTCTTCTTGTGTCACTCCCAGTCAAGACCTTCATCCCCAAGGGCAGAAAGTATCTTGCTTTGACAGTAGATTGGCTTGCCTGTTTTACAACTTCAAATGAAATAGTATAGTGGATGTTCTTTTATGCCTGGATGCTTTGTTTAGTGTTGTGGAGACTGAGTTCTATGGTCACATGCAGCTATAGTTCTAGTTGGTTTACTTTTTGCTCCTGTAAATATACCACACATTTATTATTTTCTATAGTTGATGGATATTTAAGTTGTTTCTAATTTGTGGTCGTTATAAATAGCACTACTATGAACCATATTGTACCTCTCTTTTCATGAACAGACATGTGGCTTTATGTTGGGAGTAGTCTTTTTTTTTTCCTTCCTTTTTTAAAATTTATTTAAGAAAGGATAAATTAACAAAACCATTGGGTAGGAGGGGTACAACTCCACACAATTCCCACCACCCAATCTCCATATCCCAACCCCTCCCCTGATAGCTTTCCCACTCTCTATCCTTCTGGGAGCATGGACCCAGGGTCATTGTGGGTTGTAGAAGGTAGAAGGTCTGGCTTCTGTAATTGCTTCCCCGCTGAACATGGGCATTGACTGGTCAGTCCATACTCCCAGTCTGCCTCTCTCTTTCCCTAGTAGGGTGTGTCTCTGGGGAAGCTGAGCTCCAGGACACATTGGTGGGGTCTTAAGTCCAGGGAAGCCTGGCCGGCATCCTGATGACATCTGGAACCTGATGACTGAAAAGAGAGTTAACATATAAAGCCAAACAAATTGTTGAGCAATCATGGACCCAAAGCTTGGAATAGTGGAGAGGAAGTGTTAGGGGGATACTCACTGCAAACTCTAGTGCACTTCTGCTTTCAGGTATATATTTTGCAGTAGTTTATGGATACGTGTGAACATAAGCTCTCTCTCACAGAAACTGGTGTATATCTAGGTTTTGGGACTTTGTTAGAAAGTGAACCACCTTGGGAATTGTGTGGAGTTCTACCCCTCTTATCCTATGGTTTAGTCAATGTTTCCTTTTTATAAATAAAAAATTAAAAAAAAAAAGAAAGTGAACCACCTGAGATGGAATTAGAGTATACTATGAAAGGAAAGGTCTCACCTGAGTAATGAAACTGAAGGGTTGTCATTCCACACGTGAACTCTCTGGACACAGTTTGAAGTGAAGCATGTTGCGGTGGCAACCATTGGGTTGATTAGGTTGTGGTCGGCAGATGCAATATTATTTGATATGGATTGGGAAAGGCATATGGGAAAGTGGACCCTATCCAAGGGTTCCAGGACTGGGGGAAGTAGAGGCTCTATAGTGGAGATGTGAGGTTCCTGTTGTCTTAGGGTTCAAAAAGACAATCTATAGTTAATGTTATCATCACATTATTTGGTAATTGGGTTAACTTTGAAAAGTCCTTTTGTTAGGGTCTGCTGTATAGTACCCAGTATCTTGTATATAGTAGTCTTATCTATCTTGTATATAGTAGTCTTAAAAGTGTATTTTGTGAATCATATATTTAGTAGCACCCCTAAGCTTATTTAACTTTATATTTACATAAAAACAGCACAAATTTTATAGAGAAAATTAATTCATTTTGTTAGATGACTTAGAATTTGCTGAGAACTTTTCATTATTTTTTGCTGATTTTTAAAATTTATCTTATTACTGTTAGTAATAATATTATGAAGTTAACTTGATCTGATAATATACCTTGAAGTGTGCTTGGCAGAGCAAGCCCTCAGTTACATAAAAATGAGCTTTCACCAGCCTTTCTAGAGAAAAGGGAAACCAAAGAATAGATGAGCACTGTGAACTGTTGCAATTCCAAGCACAGTGGTGTAAAGAGATTTCTATGTTGCATAAATTAAAACACTCCATCATAAGGCTAACAGATCTAAAATAGCCACACTTTGGGCTCTCATGTGACTTTATTTCTACCTCTAATCTGCATTTGTAGATTTCTTATAAATCCATTTGTCATGAAATCACTGTTAGTACATAGAAAGATAGCTATTGGTATTGCTTCAAAAACAATTATGTAGACCCTCAAGGATGAAACATGGTCTTATGAGGAGGTTCTTTTTGTTTTAAGCAAATCTTAGAAATCAGGTCAGTCCATAAATTTAGCTTCCCTGGCAGCAAAAAAATAAAGTGGTGATTTGGTTACAATTCATGAGACATAACCTAGTATGTATGTATCTAGTTATTTGTTCATTATTTTGACTGATATAGTGATATTCCTGATTTAGCAAGGGTTAAATGTTTCTGTACTGGGTAGAACTAATGAGGGAGAGTAGAATCATAACTGTGTCATCTCTGCTGTGGTATTGATAAGAAGCCAGAGCTGATAAACTAAGATATACATGTCAAACTGAGCTTGGTGAATATCTATTTTGTCCAAATAGTTTTATTCAGAAACAGAAAAAAAGAGAAAAGGATGTATTTGGATGTGATTAGAAGACATGTTCAGAGCTGAGCTCAGCAATATGGAAATAAGTCAGTTTTCATATGTAATTATTAGTGATTTTCTAATGCTTGCATATTACAAAACATTTCTCAGTTTCAGAGTTTCATAGTAATGGCATCCACTCTCTGTTTCAAACTTAAGTGCAGAAGCAATAGAACCGTTGCTTTATCAGAAGGTGAATTGTGCAAATTTCATTATTCTTTTCATTTGCAAATCTCATTATTCTACAGCATGTTACCAAATCAAAAGTAATACATGTGCTGAGACCTTTAGCACACACTAGTAGTAGGGAACATTTGTAGTAGTGTGTGGTATAGACTGTACCTCCATCATTTTTTGAAGATTATTCCTCAAGTACAGTCATGTGCTATGAAACAAAATGCGGCCTCATACAGCCAAAGCACAGTCCTGAACTGAGTGCTCATGTTCATCCATTCAATATTTCAACAGACTATTTACTCCAGTTATAGGTACTGAACAAATTAAAATATGTGACCTAATGATACCATATCTTTCTTATTTATTGCCACTAGGGTTATCACTGGGGTTTGGTGCCTGTAAGACTCTACTGCTCCTGGCAGCCATTATTCTTCTTTCTGTTAGCAGGTTAAGGGGCAGAGATGACACAGTAAAGGATATACACCTGCAGTGTTGCTCAGTCACTCTTCAAGCATCAACCCCATAGGTGGGGTTGGGGACTTGAACCTGACAACATGTTGAGGCACCACCAGACCCCCTGATCCCACTTTTTTTTAAAATTGATACCGGTGTTATTGCTGGGGCTAAGTACCTGCATAACAAATCCACTGTTCCTGAGATACATTTTTTCTTTCTATACTTTAGTGTTTTTTTTTTTTTACTAGATATGGCAGAGAGAAATTGAGAGGGGAGGGAGAAAGAGGGGGTGGAGAGGGAAAGAGAGACACCTGCACTACTGCTTCACTGTTTGTGAAGCTTTCCCCTTGCAGATGGGGAGGAGGCACTCAGTTCTAGATCCAAGTAACTTGTGTGCTCAACTGGGTATGATACTTCTGGCAACCCCCCCACCCCCCAACCCAATCCCACATTCTCATAAAGGATATTTTTGTGTGAATGCACACATGCACAATTTCACTGCTCTGGACACTTTGTTCAATCATATAGTGACAGAGATAGAATTTCCACCACGGAATAGCATTCCCCAAGTGGTACTTAAACTTGTGAGTTCAAGGATAATTTTTTCATGGCTTAGTGAAATGTACATGCTTTATAAGAAGATGAAAAAAAAGAGGGGGTTAAAACTAGAAATAAGTATAAATATGTATCAACCTAAAAGGTTGTGTAAGATATATAATAAAAATAACTTACTTTAAATTTATGATTATATAGAAACACTACAAGAAGCATATATTTTGTCTTACAAACTTGAATGTACACATCACACATACAAATATACTTAAAGTACAACACCCCTCCCAGCAATTTCTTCAGCAGTAAGTAGTGCAGAGTCCACATGTGAAGATCTTCAGAGAGAGAGTGTGTGGCCAAACAGCTGAATGTCAGTCCTGGAGTTTGGAATGTGTAGTGGATGAAAAAAAAAATATATATATATATATATAAATATATATATACATATATATATGTTTAATTTTTGTGTCACATCTAGGTGTCTAGGTGTGGTCATGGAGGGACAGATGCACAAAGAACCTGGGGTTGATAAGTGAACAAAGATCATATCTGGGACGGGGTGGGGGAACTATCTCAAAGTTTTGAGTCTTCCAAAGAACTGACTGCTGGTCCCTAAGAGAGGCTACAAAACAAATACACCGAGACCCAGTTACCAGGTGAGCAGAGTGAAGGAAGCAGACTAATTCTTAGACAATGTGGGAGAACCACGGCAAACAGGAAATCACAGAACTTTCTAAACGGGGACATGAAGCAATGCTACTCAGCTCCAGTCAATTAGCTCTGGGCAGGAGTGTGGGTTATGTTACAGGGTTTTCCCAAAATACAGAAAATTCACACATTTTAGGTAATGTCACATAATTTTCATAATTTTGGCTATTCTAGTGAACAGATAATACACCTTTGTAGACATAAACTTGCCTCTAGTTTCTTTTCTCTTCCCTTCTCTTTTTTTTTTTTTTTTTCCTCCAGGGTTATTGCTGGGCTTGGTGCCTGCACCATGAATCCACCGCTCCTGGAGGCCATTTTTCCCCCTTTTTGTTGCCCTAGTTGTTGCAGCCTCGTTGCGGTTATTATTGCCATTGTTGACGTTGCTTTGTTGTTGGATAGGACAGAGAGAAATGGAGAGAGGAGGGGAAGACAGAGAGAGAGGGGAGAGAAAGATAGACACCTGCAGACCTGCTTCACCGCCCGTGAAGCGACTCCCCTGCAGGTGGGGAGCCGGGGGCTCGAACCGGGATCCTTACGCCAGTCCCTGCGCTTTGCGCCACATGCGCTTAACCCACTGCGCCACCGCCCAACTCCCCTCTTCCCTTCTCTTATCTTTTCTTTTTAAGTTGCAGTGATCAAGCCCAAGGCTTTCTGCATGAGCTTTACTGCTGAGTCACCTTCTTGGCCCAGCTCTCCTTTTATATTTTTGTATGAGTAAGTGAATGAGTGAGTGTCTGATTGAGCAATGTACCATTCAACTATCCATGGAGTTCTGCTTGTCTTGTCTTTGTTGCTATAACATGTGGTGCTGGAGATTGAACCCAGGGAGTCATGTATACAAAGGCCTGTGTTCAAGCATTTCATTACCTCTCTAACCCTTCCACAGATCATCAGTATTAACTGGCCATCCAAGTTCCTCTACTTTATTTTCCTTACCTCTTATACATGTTTTATTTTTCTTATTTACTTGTGGTAATTGTTCATCTCTCATTTGATGATAAGCGCTCTGAGAACAGGACTTGGAGCACACTTTTAATCATGAACATACTTTAAATGTTTGACACAAGTAAACATTCCTTCTAAGGCAGTTTTTGTCCTATGGAAAGGAGACTGCATCTTAGTTCAACTATGAGTCTCTGGTGTTTTGCCAATGACAACTGTAGCGGCTTCGCTCACTTCAGTCAGATATTTTTGAAATGTAAATTAGATCATGTTATTCCACTGCTTGTATTCCTTATTGGTTTTTCTTTTCTGCCCACAAGACAATGAAAAGCTTTACTCCAAAAGATCACACATGGGAAAAAAGACAAAAACTATTAAAAAAAAAAAAAATCTTGGTGCCTCACAGCACAGCCTACAAAATCTGAGGATCAGGTGCCTACCAACAGATTTGTGGAAAGTGGCAGGAAGAACCTTGTTGAACAGAGGCATCTTGAGTCCCCACCTACACCCATAGCTGGGGGAACCACCTTGAACTGTACCAACTGCAGGACCACAGCACGGAGGAGGACTACAATGCAATCTGACACAGGCAGACAAAGCGAGATCCTGGGCCACAGATAACAACTCAGAACAGGAGTGGGAATCAGTATTCCATGGGCAACCATATCGAATCACTAACCACCAACCATGAGTTTGGGTTTACTCCAGGCAAACCTAAGTAAACATGGAAGACATTCCTCCCCTGCCAAACCACCACAAAAACACAATCACAGTGCCATCTGCCAGTTGAACAGCAGAAACCACACTGAACAAAATCATAGAAAAAATACAAATATTCCTCTCCATAGAGATTATGAAAACATGTCTGAATGTGATTTCAGAAAGTTAATTTTGAAGTTAGTCGGCACTCCAGCCATAACATACAAATACAAATTAAGGAATTTCGAGACCTAGTCACCAAAGATTAAGAATTTCACAAAGAGAGCTCCATGAAGAAATATTGGAGCTAAAAGATAGCCTTGATAAAAACAAGAGCCTACCTGAGAGGTCTTATATCCAGAATAAACCGGCTTGAGGACAGAATAGCAAAACTAGAAGTAAAAACTACCACACCCTCGGAGAGCAAAGCAGTTGAAGAAGAAAGGCTTTTGAAAGCTGGTGCAATCTGCTGTGAGTTAGCAGACTCCATCAGAAGAAAGAATGTGAAAGTTTCAGGGATCACTGAAGATGAAGAGAGAGAGCGAGAAGAGAGCATATTCGGAGAAATGATTGCAGAAAGCTAATCACATCTGGGAATGGTCAAAATATAGATATATTGAAGTTGATAGGAAGCCAAAGCTACTGACCCCTAAACAGACAACTCCAAGAAATATGATAATAACATTGTTCAAAAGTAAGGACAAGGGAGAGATATTGCAAAATGAAAGGGAAAGGTAGAGGCTGACACACAGAGGCAGAACAATCAGGCTATCATTATATTTCTCAGTCAAACCTGAGAAGCAAGAATGGAATGGAATGACATTTTTACAGTATTGAGATAATAATTATCAACCATGTATACTGTATCCTGCCAAAGCAACTGTCAAGTATGAAGAGGAAATTAAAAGCTTCCCAAACATACAGAAACTGAAGAGGAATACTATAAGGAAAGAAATAAAGGAATTCTAACTCCAAATGTGATCATCTGTGGTAGAAAAGAAATGAAAACTCAAACAAAGGCAACAAAAGGAGCAAACATAAAGGAGAGGATAGGGCATAAAGGACACAGTAGTGTGATCAATATGAATAAACCAAAGCTAACCATCAAAAACCTAGACAGCAGAAGATAAACTCTTAAATCTTGATCTTTGCCTCGCCTTTGCTGGAAACAGAAGGAAAATTGTTAGGTGGGATAGGTCAAGAAAAGAAGGATGAATACGGAATAATTCTGCATGTAGCTGGAACTTGGGAGATAGTTAGGAAGAGGAGCAACTTGGACTGGGGAAGGGATACTGCAACAAAGTAAGAGACTCTGGGGAGGGAAAGGAATAGAGGGCCTGGGGAAAGAGAGGGCTTGGCGCCCCTGATAGTGGTGGGGGATAAAAGTGTACAACAAATGTGTGTTATGCAGGAGGAGAGAGCCACATACATGTGTAAAGAGATGTACTGAAATGCATCAACCCCCCCCAATAAAATTTTAAAAAATAATAATAATCTCAGAAACAAAGATGTAGTAAAAGAAAAAATATATATATATTCCGCTTTCTTCCAGGTCATAGTTTAGCTGACTTGTAAAGGTATATGTCATAATCCAAAATAAAATAAATGGAAAGCAACTCATAGAAAATGGAAAAGCATCTTCAAAGATACTTGTGCATTTTATATTGTAGAAAGATAGGGAAAACTCATAATCAAATCCACATCACATTTTTAACAATTAAAATGGATATGAAATTATATTCATGCATGTTTATAGAAATAAACTGTTCTCTGGTTGAAAAAAAAAAGTTTTACTCTGCTTCTTTATGATTCTGGATCCTTTCTATCTCTGAATCTTCATCTCATCCTATCCCCTCTTTGTTTACTATTTCCAAGATATGTTCTCCTTTTATAACCTAGGACATACCAAACTTTTCCACATTAATGGTTTATAATTTTTCCCACTTCTGGTATAAACCCCTTTGCTGCCAGTTTCTCTTTGCTTTATAGCCCTATTGTTTGTTTTGTTTTGTTTTTTAGTTAGGAAATATCTGAGAGAGTGTGATCTCTAAGAGTCATCCACAGATGATTATCAATTGGGAATCCAAGGTACTCTACTTTAATTCCCTTACTGCTAATATTATTATTTGATTTTTGTTAGTTCAGTACCCACATGATGATTGTTCACTCTCACTTGATTATAAGTTCTTTGGAGATTTTTTTTTTATCATGGATATTCTTTAACTGTAACACAAGGAAAGATTCAATAAAGGGCACGGTAGATAGCATAATGGTTATGCAAACAGGTTCTCATGCCTGAGGCTGCAAAGTTCCAGGTTCAATCCCCTGCACCACCACAAGTCAGAGCTGAGCAGTACTCTGGTTAAAAAAAGAAAAAAAAAAGATTCAATAAATATGACTGAATGGATCACTTCATAAGAGCACTTGAAAGATTTGTTTCATCTATCAGTTGAATTGGTGCAGAATTCTTAGAATTTAGATCTTCTAGAACACTGTCTCTCAGATTTAGGTATGGGATTAATTTCTTTATTGAAAATATATTTAATAATATCTAGTAAATATATGTGATTTTATTATGTATAAATATACACATAGTACATAAACCAAAACAGACTTATCTTCCTTATAGTGTTTATAAAATTATGAAACTAAAAAATTACAAATCTTGTCAGAAAAGTTCATAAAATGATTTTAGGGACCTGGTGGTGGCATACCAGGTTAAGGGCATGTTACAGTGTGTAAGGACCCGGTTCAAGCTTCTGGTCCCCATCATCAGGGGGAAAGCTTGTTAGTGGTGAAGTAATGACACAGGTGTCTCTCTTTCTCTCTATCTCCTCCACCCTCTCGATTTCTGGCTGTCTATATCTAATGAATAAAAATAATAAAAACAATTTTAAAAAGCATATTAATTCAAAGTTTTAATAGTCAATTCTGTAGGTTGTATTTTGACAATATGAAATTGGCTCAGCTTAGGAATGGTTCTGCTTCTAATGTTTCTTTAATTTCAACATATTATGCAGAGAATACTTATTCATATACCCATATTGGTCATAATCACCTTTTTATTATGATTGTAAATTGAAGATATTTAACCTTATGCCTAAGCATATAGAAATCCTACAATGGCTTTAACAACTGTACTGTAAACCATTAACCCTCATCCCTCCCTACAGGTAGGTAGAAGAAAAAATAAATCATATAACATTAGATTTAATTATCTGTGACTTTTTTTTTTACTTTAAGTTAATAAGGAAGCATTAGTGAAAAAAGCTTTAAAAAATTATGTGGACTAGTTGCTGGAATTGGGAACAGATATTTCTCATTGCACATTAGCTATTTATCATCACTGTGAATGAGTGAGTGCAGTAATTGTGTGGTTAGAGCTGGGATTTCTGTAATATCGCTGCTTACAAACAAAATGTCTTCTTCACACCAAGGCAAAGTACATTTGAGGTCTTGAAAGTCATATTGTTACTCCATTTTCACATTTTGAAGTGTGATTATTTGCCTCTCCTTGTGATTTCATCTGGTATTTTCATGCATGTGTACACACATAGTCCATAGTTATATGTATATGTACATATATGAAGGTGTATATGCCTGTGTAAGCATATGACATTTAATTTTTAACATTATTTATTTATTTATTTATTTATTGTATAGAGACAGAAAGAAATTGAAAGGGGAGGGGGACAGAAATAGGAAAAGCTATACTTTCCTCATTCTAACTCCTAAGAAAATTATTTCCCTTGATAATAGTTAATAGAAGAATCCTCCATTCTGGAAATTTGTATCCTAAAAGTTAACTCCTGTTTACAAGGTACCTTTAATATCATGAAGTAATGAAGCTATAGCAGTAAGCTGGGCCAGGCTTTCTTTGTGGAGGGAAGACCTCTTCTTTTTATCTCTTATTTTTATTATCTATAGCCCGGATTGAAGAGTTTGGTGTTTTAGTTTCCCTATGTATGGAACATTTAAGAGCAAATTCTAGGTCAATAAAAACAAGTCTCTTCTTTTAGGAGAATGGGATGTTCTTTGGCTGTGAACTCTACTGCATAGAATTTAGAATCTGCACCTCAGTTGGGATAATACAGGGTTCTTGCCCTCAGTATACTCTCTCTCTCTCTCTCTCTCCCCTCTCTCTCAAGCATTCTTTTAAAATTAATTGTTTTATTGGTTCTTTGTTAGATAGGATAGAGAGAAATTGAGATGGGGGCAGGGAAGCTACGGAAGAGAGAGAAAGTGAAACACCTATAGTTAGTTCTGCTTCACCACTTGTGAGAAATTCTCCCCTGCATGTGGGGACTGGGGGCTTGAACCTTGGTCTTTGTGCTTGGTAGTGTGTGCACTCAACTGGGTGCACACTATCTTTTCTCTCAAAATGTCCTTTCATTCTGATTCAACAAGACCAAAGTAGAGTTTTCTATTGCATCTCATCTACTTAACTGTGGATAGTCTTCATTTCTGTCGGTGGTGTATCAGTTACTATATCTTAAAACATTTAAATGTTTATTTGAGATGCTGTTCAACTTCCTCTCAAGCCATGGGCTGTCTCTCTCTCAAACTATGTCTCATCCAAACATCTACTTCTTGACAATTGACATGAAAACAAATTCTATGGTTCAAATTCTCCTCAACATTTACATTTATATCATATAATAGTATTTAATGTCTTTTTAAAATTTTTGTATTATATTTATTGGATAGAGACAGCCAGAAATTGAGTGGGATGGGAGTGATAGAGAGGTAGAGAGACAGAAAGACACCTGTAGCCCTGCTTTATTTACCACGTGTGAAACTTTCCCCCTACAGGTGGGAACTGGGGGCTTGAACCTGGGTCCTTGAGCACTCTAATGTGAGCACTTGACCAGATATGCCACCACCTGGCCCCATATTTAATTTCTTTATGTTAATTATAATTTTCAGGCCAGCAAGTTAGCTCATTTGGATAGTGTGCTTACTTTGTCATGGGTAATGTCCCGGGTTTGGGCCTGGCCATCTTTGCACTGAAAGAAGCTTTAGTGCTATGGTGTCTTTTTTTTTTCCTGTCTAATTTTTTTTTATTATCATTATTTACTTATTTGATAGAGGTTGAGAGGGGAGGGAGAGATAGAAACAGAGAGACACCTGCAACACTGTTTCATCACTTGTGAAGCTTTCCCCCTGCAGATGGGGATGGGAGGCTTAAATCCAGATCCTTGTGCATTATAACATGTGCCTTCAACCAAGTGCCCCATAACCTAGCCCCTTGTCTCTCTATCTCAGTTTCTGTGTGTCTAAAAAAGTTTGCTTGGAGCTATGAAGGTCCAGGGATGAGAAAAAATAATTTTCTTCATTTATTTTTATATATTGACTAATCTTATATTTACTAAATGTTTATTAATGAATTGACTCATTCTAGAATCTTAAGGGAATAAAATAATAGCAACCAGAATTTTGCAAATGAAGAGCTTACAGTACATTAGAAAAAAAATAAAACTTTTCATGTATAATCATTAAAGTTTGTTTTTGCTTGCAAAGCTAATACATTTACATATAAAATCATATAGGAGATAAGGGAATTAAAATTTACAGCTATTGGTGGTATGGATTCCCATGAAGAAGGCAGTATTTGAACTGGGCTTTGAGACATAGGTAAACTTAGGTAGGTAGAAAGAGAATATCCTTACAGGAGGAATACTAGAGTGAAGGCATGAAAATGCCTTTTTGTGAGGAATTCAGAAAACAGGGGAGTGTTTAGGGATGCCCATTCTTTGGCAAGAAGAGATTATAAAATGGAGTAATTAGTAGATGAGATTGGGGACATAAAGTGAAGCCAGGTTGTAAGTTGTATGAAGTGATATATTGTGTCTTATTATATTTAAAGTGTATTCTTTACACAAAGTTGAAAATTTTGAACATGGAAATGAATCAGTGTTCTACCATACAAATTCATCTTCTCAGTCAGTTAGATGCTACTTATTTGGAGGACAACATATACTGTAAACATTAAAGACATTATTAAACTCACATTCTCTCACATCCTCTTAATACCTTCTGAACATTTTGAACCATCCTTTTCTTATATTGTGGGGGGTGGGAGAACCTCAGAAAACTTAAGTCATCTGTAGCTCAAAAGTACAGAATAAGGAATTTTAAATGCGTCATGAGATTCTTTGTGGGATAGAGAGACAGCTCATAGGGTAGGCTGTATACCTTGCCATGTGTGGTGTTCCAAGTCGGAAGTCTGACACAATAGCATAAAGGACTCTCTGGAGATATATCCTTTCAGTCTTCCCCTCTGTAGGAATGAAAATGCCAGTCCAGTAATGATGAAATTATACATGGAGCCACATTCCTACCTCCCCCCCACCAATAATTCAGACTCCTTTTTGTTTTTCCTTAGTCATGGTGCCAGTCCTCTTTTCATATGAATTTAAAAGTTTTTCTTTTAAACTTTAAATAATTCTTATCATTATTTATTTATTTGATAGAGACAGCTAGAGATCAAGAGGGAAAAGGAAGACAGGGAGAGGGAAAGAGACTCCTACAGCACTGCCTCACTACTTGCAAAACTTTTCCCCTGCAAGTGGGGACTGAGGACTTGAACGCTGGGCTTTGGGCATTGTAACATATGTGCTCAACCAGGTGTACCACCACCCGCCAAATTTTTAAGTTTTTAATAGAGCTGTACATTTCTACTTAGCAGAAGTTCATGGTGGGATTGGTATGCAGACACCTCTCACAGAAGGATGAGCAAATTTACCCATCTGATAACTGTCTTGTAAAACATTATTTCCCTAACAAAACAAACACACCTCTTCCCAAAATGATTGGGATTACACTTAGTGGGAAAGTTTGTATTTTAAGTTAAAACAAACAGAAACAAAAACGCTTTATGTCAAGAATCATCATTCACTGATTGCTATGAACTTAGTTTACCTTAGGTAAAAACTTAGTTTACCAAGGTAGAGAAAATTACCTTGACTGATGTAGACTAATTAGGAGCTAACCTAATTGGAGGCTAGTGGTAAATTCTGTCAAAGTTTGTATTTTAAGTTAAAACAAACAGAACAAAAACGCTTTATGTCAAGAATCATCATTCACTGATTGCTATGAACTTAGTTTACCTTAGGTAAAAACTTAGTTTACCAAGGTAGAGAAAATTACCTTGACTGATGTAGACTAATTAGGAGCTAACCTAAATGGAGGCTAGTGGTAAATTCTGTCAAAACAGACTGACTAGCATTAATGAAAACTGAATAGAAAAGACAGTAATCTACTACATATCAGAACAAATGGTGCTTTAAAATTATTTAACTTTATAGTTTTTATTTTTCATTTTCAAAGGGAGGCTTTTTTAAAACTTTTTTTTATTGTTCTATTTATTTATTTTTCCCTTTTGTTGCCCTTGCTGTTTTTATTGTTGCTGTTGTTATTGATGTTGTTGGATAGGACAGAGAAATGGAGAGAGGAGGGGAAGACAGAGAGGGGGAGAGAAAGACAGACTCCTGCAGACCTGCTTCACCGCCAGGGGGCTTGAACCAGCATCCTAACTAATCCTTGCGCTTTGAGCCATGTGCTCTAAACCCACTGTGCTACCACCCGACTCCCCAGAGGCTTTTTTGTATCAACATATTTTCATTCTGAATATATTTTGGAAATTTTAGATAAAGTCATTACTCAGCAAATCTAAAGGACTTTGGCAGCAATATTTGCACCATATACAGCACTCTGAACTGGAGACGTACTGAATGAAGATTTTATTTTATAAAATAAATTCAGCATTATAGTTAGCTCATTTTGGGGAGGGGATATAAATGGTAAAATGTATGAAGCATTTACTCTTTTTGTTCTCTTCCCTACCTTTTTTGTTTGTTTTTTTAGTTTTTATTATTATTATTATTATTTTTTAATATTTATTTTTATTTTATTTATTCCCTTTTGTTGCCCTTGCTGTTTTTTGTTGTTGTTGTTGTAGTTATTATTGTTGTAGTTATTATTGTTGTTGTCGTTGTTGGATAGGACAGAGAGAAATGGAGAGAGGAGGGGAAGACAGGGGGAGCCGGGGCTCTAACCGGGATCCTTATGCCGGTCCTTGTGCTGCCACCTGCGCTTAACCCGCTGCGCTACAGCCCGACTCCCAGTTTTTTTTATTATTAATGACAGTAGATTCAATTGAGAAAGATAAGGTAGATGTATTTTCTTCATCCCCTCTTTGCATAAAGAGACTAACTCAAGTTTGTCTGTAGGACTTACTTTAGAACAACTTTTGTGTGTGTGTGCCTGTTTCTTTTATTTATTTTATTTTATGTTTGTACATTTTTATTTGGGAGATTTATGTTAGCAGTCAATACAGTTGTTGGTACATGTATAAAATTTCTCAGTTTTCTGCAAAACACTCTCAGGCCCATGGTCATTCTCCGCCATCATGCTTTGGAGCAACACAATTCATAGTAGAAAAAAATTTTTTTTTTCTTTATCTAGGGGGAGAAGAATTTCCTTGCTTCTATGATTAGATCTACTGAACTCAAATTTATTCTCCTTTGATTTAATTTTTAAGTGGACATTGGAGTGATTAACCTGTGTTAGCTCAATTTATAAACAAAGAATACACTTTGATTAATGAATAGCAATCAACAAATGTCAGAAGATAGTGCAGAGGAGAAAGACAAACACCATATGTTTTTTACTCCTTTGTGGCACACAGAGAAAGCAAACAAGTGAACCAATTAAATAAAGAAAAACAAAGTTTTATTAGAGTAGAAAATCAAATTATCAATTACCAGAAAGAATAAGGGAATAGAGCTGTGGAAACTAGTTTAAAAGAGGTCAGTTGTATGATGAAGTATGTGATTTTAGTGTTGAATGTGTTGCAATGTATATATGTAGATATGTATTGAAACTTATATAATGTTACACTTCAATGTTGCTTTAATTAAAAATACTTATTTTTTTAAAAAAGATGATATAGTTTAGCTGATTTTAATTTCATTCTAAATTTAGGTTTATGTGGAGATACATATATATTGTCTCCAGGCTTATTGCTTGAGCTCAGTCCCTGCACTGTGAATCCGAGGCTCCTGGAAGCTATTTTTTCCATTTTGTTGCCCAAGTTGTTATTATTGTTGCCACTGCTGTTGTTGTTGGATAGGACAGAGAGAAATCAAGAGAGGAGGGGAAGACAGAGAAAGGGAGAGAAAGACAGACATCTACAGACCTGCTTCACTGTCTGTGAAGCTAACCCCTGCAGGTAGGGATCCGGGGGCAAACTGGGATTCTTAATGGGATCCTGCATTTTACGCTGTATGCGCTTAACCACTGAGCTACCTGCTCTCGAGACTATATTTTTTAAAATATGGGCATACTGTTGCATAAAACTCTATATTGGTAATTTTTTACTTTCACTAACACTCAAAATACAGAGGAAAATGAAGGAATTTTTATTGAGTTTTAAGTTATAACTATACTAACTGTAATGTTGGGTTTTCCTTATTTTTTTAATTGTTGTAGTTATTATTATTGCTGTCATTGTTGTTGGATAGGACAAAGAGAAATGGAGAGAGGAGGGGAAGACACAGAGGGGGAAGAGAAAGACACCTGCAGACCTGCTTCAGAGTCTGTGAAGCTACGGCCCTGCAGGTGGGGAGCCGGGGGCTCCGACAGGGATCCTTATACCAGTCCTTGCTCTTTGCGCCACCTGCACTTAACCCACTGCGCTACCGCTCGATTCCCAAGTTGGGTTTTCTAGTCCTATTTTTACAAGGGGGCAGGAATGAATTTTTGAACAGGTGTAAGGAAAATGGCGATGTTCCTCTGCAAAATCTCATTATTACTTTCTGACTTTTCTTTTCCTTCTTTTTCTTTCTTTTCTGCTCCACCATTGTCAACACTGCATTGAAATTATGTCAGTTGGGTCATCATGAGATTCTTTGATTTCTTTTCTTTATTCATCACCTCCACAGGAAACAGTCCTCCATGCTGGTACTATCTGAGTATTCTAATAGTGCTGATGTCTCTCTGCTCTTATCTTTTCAGTTTCTGCACTATACTCAGAAGATTACTTCTACCTAACAACTCAACAGATGCTTCTCCCTTCACTTTATCAATCCAAATGCTACTTGTCTATTAAATCCAAATTTAATAGTATTGGCCAGAAACCTTTCCCAAATACCATGGACTATAATGAATCCCTAAATTCACATGATATACATTCCTTATACAGTATATACACAGCAGATAGTATAATGGTTATGCAGAGACTCTCATGCCTGAGGCTTCAGAGTCCCAGGTTCAATCCTGTACCACCATAAGCCAGAGTTGAGCAATGCTTTGGTAATAATAATGATAACAACAACAACAACAACAATAATAAAATAACAGCAGTTCTACCGTTAATGGTGGTGTACTAACATGAAATTACACAGCCGTTCTGGAGATGACATGAGGCCCTGAGTTCTGTCGCCTGCAGCATATGTACGTTAAATTCACATGATATTCAGTCTTTAGAGTCTTCACTGCTCATACTTAAAATTCTTTAGACTGGTCCATCTTATTATTTTTATAAATACTATGTAGCCTAAAATTCTGAGGTGTGGGGAAATGTAATTAAAATGCCCCAGTTCTGGGCCAGGTGGTGGCACACCTGGTTGAGCGCACATGTTACAGTGCGCAAGGACCCAGGTTCGATCCCCTGGTTCCTACCTGCAGAGGGAAAGCTTCACAAGTGGTGAAGCAGGGCTGCAGGTGTCTCTCTGTTTCTCTTCCTCCCTATCATCCCCTTCCTTCTCGATTTCTACCTGTTTCTATCCAATAAATAAATAAAGATAATTAAAAAAATAAAAGTAAAAATAAAATGCCCCAGTTCCTAGAATCAGATATACAGGAGGCAAGCAATTAAATGGGGGGGTGAATGAATCAAGCAGTTTTACTATTATAATATAAATCATGCTTTTTTTTTTTTTAACCATTCTAGGTTATTAGATGTATTATAGCTGCTTTGTTTGTCTTACACCAACCATTCAGGAACGAGAAATATGCCATGATTTACTTTGGTTTATTTGTGGGAAATAGAAGAGTTTGTAAATGTATATATACATATATATGTGTGTATATATGTATATATATATGTAATTGTTTGGTGAAAACTAAACTCTGTGATGCTATAAGTCTCTCAGATGTTTTATTTCAATTTGTAAGCTGAAATAAAGAAGTTGACTGAGTGTTATTGAGACTCCATTTAATTTTACGGAGTAATAATCTGACCCATATGGAGACTGGGACTCTGGGCAGGTGGACAGCTTCTCTGCTCAAGAACACATGCTGCTGCTCTCTGGTTATAGCTGCTGCTACTGATGCTTGCTGGGAGCATAGCATAGCTGACTGTAAGCATAGGCTACATTCATGTTGTCTCCTATAGCCTTGGAAGTAGTATAATTCTTACTAAGAGGAAAAAGAGGGAAGCCCAAACATAGTAGATGTTTGAATAGATACTGCATTTCCCATATCCAGCCAACACACACACACACACACACACACACACACACACACACACACACACACAAGACAGCAGAATTAAGTTTCTGTTGAGCACACATATTTGTGTGATGCCTAGCAGTGTTTTTCCAACAGTGTGTGTCTTTCATTTTTAAGGTTTTTTTTTTCTTTTTTTTTACTATTGTATTTATTTATAAGAGGTATAGGAGGGGAGAGAGAACCAAACATCACTATGCTACATGTGCTGCTGGGGTTTGAATTCAGGACCTCATGCTTGAGAGTCTCATGCTTTATCCACTGTGCCAACTCCTGGACCAGCAATGTGTGTCTTTTTAACTCATGCATTTTTGATTAATATCGACAACTGAGGATTTGTCATGTTCTGGGCTGAACAGGTTCGAATCAGTGCAATCTTTGTAGACATTAAACACACTCCATAATTTCAAGACAATACTAGTAACTGAGTATTCCTTCCTAAAATATGAGAAATGTTTCTTTTGAGTTTAGGTCAACAATTACACTGATAGTGTTAATTCTGTAAAACAGCTAAATAAATACTGCTACTCAAGAAAGGGTATACTTTTAGTTTTATTTCTTTTTCTTTCAACCAGTGTTTACTTTTCAGTGCTTAACTGTTTAACACATAATTCAGTATCTGAATTTTTTATTTCCCTCACAAGAGCACTGAAAACCAGTAGTTATGATAAAGATAAATATACTGAGTAAATAAAAATTTTTAAATTGATACTTAGGAATTGACAAATATGAGAAATCATAAAACAACATGCTGTACTTTTATGGGATACATTGTCGAACATATTTCTTTCATTCCAACCTCAAAGTCCATTACAGAATGAGGGACAGTACAGTGTTCTACTATGGACTGGAATCAGACTAGGGTCTGATTTCAAATTCTGGATTCTCATTTATTACCTTCAAGACCACAGATACATGATCTGGTGTGCATTATCAAAACTTAATTTTCTCATTGGTAAAATGGACATGCCAGTAGTATTTCTCTGATTTTTGGGATAAGGAAATAAACATGGTATTTGCAAATTAGCTCAATATTTATTTTCTGTGAGAATTAATATAGGATGGATATTAAATGTCAAAGGGCAAAAGGCTTATTCATGATTATAGTTGAAATGGAATGATGACTCTGACTGCCTAACACGGATATCTTAGTTATACCAGTTAACATAACTAAATATATTGGTAGAACATTGCTCTAAATATCTCAGAAGTCTGCATGCTTCTGTTGGCTTGAAATGCCAACTTATGGGTGCCTGTGTACAAAAACAATGTCTTAGGAATTCAATAAACTGTCTAATTAAATGATATTAAGTACAAACACTTCATGGTTGATTAAGAAGCACAAACTTTTCTATTATGGGAGTGTTCTATCATAAGCTTGAAATATATCATTGATCAAGCAGCATGTTAAATTATTTATATGAATATATGGTTTCAAGTGAAGCTCATTCTTAATTATCCATGCTCATTTGTTTACTATGAATAATTCTTAATTATTTTTCACCCTATGCTAAATTATCTTTTTTTAAAAATTTTTATTTATAAAAAGAAAACACTGACAAAAACCATACGATAAGAGGGGTAAAACGCCACAAAATTCCCACTACCAGAACTCTGTATCTCATCCCCTCCCCTGATAGCTCTCCTATTCATTATACCAGTGGGAGTATGGACCCAGTGCCAGGCTAGCGTGGGGGTACCTCTTCCTGGGCGCATGCTCTCTGGGTTGGAGAGAACTTGACCGGAGCCAGCGTGGGTTGCTGCTCACTCAGTGACTCAAGGGAGATGACTCAGGAACCAAGCTCATATAGCTCGAGGCAATTCAATATCTTTATTGATCAGAGAGCCATGGCAGACCAGGAAGTGGAAAGTCAGAAATGGACATGGCTATGAAAGGGGCTGAGAAAGGCGAAAGGGGGCTGGGAAGGTAGAAAGTTCCTTAGCAACTGTTGCAAGGGTTTTAACTGATAGGATTAATATTACCCTGCAGGCAGAAAGAAGATAGATCAAAGGAATGGAATGGTTGGGGATCTCTCTCTCCGGCAAAACAATGATTATGTAGATAGGTCATAGTCTCAGGAATTCAGGGTGCTTTGTGAGGCTCCTCACAATTTCCGGACATCTCCCCCCTTTCTTTTTATCTAATGGCTATAGTATCAGGAATATGGGGTGCTTTGTGAGGCAGGGAGTCTGATAAGGTGAGGCAAACCTTTGGTGCTACTCCTGTCCCTCCTTGCTCATCCTTTCTCGGTAGAGAGAGAGACTGACAGGATAGATGCACTCCTCAGGTTAAGCCCTGCCAAGCTCAACTACATCCTCACAATTTCCTGACAACCCAGGGTCATTATGGGGTGCAGAAGATGGAAGATCTGGCTTCTGTAACTGCTTCCCTGCTGCACATGGGCGTTAACAGGTCGATCCATATTCCCAGCCTGTTTCTCTCTTTCCCTATTGGGGTGGGGTTCTAGGGAAGCAGGGCTCCAGGACACATTGATGGGGTCCTCTGCCCAGCGAAGTCTGGTTGGCAGCATGTTAGCATCTGGAACCTAGTGGCTGAAAAAAGAGTTAATATATAAAGCCAAAAATTGTTGACTGATCATGAACCTAAAGGCTGGAAAAATGGAAAAGTTCAGATGAAGAGTTGGGGGTGGGGGGGTCTCCGTTTTGTAGATAATAGGCCTATTTTAGTTATATTCCAAAGAGCCCATGAGTATACTAGTTTATAATTTCTTTTTTCCTGAGCTTGACATCTGATATGCAGGTGGATCTAAGTTATTGTCTGGGGCGATGATGCCATGGCTGGAAAAAGGACCAGAAAGCTGGATCAGGGAAGAGAGTTGCTCCGAAATCTGGTGTGTAGTTCTGAGTAAATAGTAACCATTCCTCTATCCTCTCCCCCACTGCCACTCTGAACAGACTTGAAAAACGAGATAAATGAACATGTTAAAAATAAATATACTCATTATCACATGTTGCTAGGCATAAAGCACATTTTTCATAATTTTAACTCTTTTATCATTGTTACTATTCACTCTTTACATGTACTTTACAGATAATTAAATTATATATATGTAAACCATACTTAAATAAAATTTTCTTCACTGAAAAAAAATTTGAGCCATATGTCTTTTGATTGTGCTTCAAAATTCCCTCTCTACCCTCCTATTTCTGCTTCTACCTGGGAGGCTGACCTGCATGCATGCAAGCAAGACTCAAAGAGGAGGCTGGGCAGGAGAGGAAAAGGAGACAATAGAAATGAGTGTATTTGTTCTTCCATTTCCTTTGCTATGGAGCCAGCTTACATTAAGCAAGACATTGTCACTACTCCACTCTGGATACTTTGCCTTACATCTTTCCTTTTGAGTTTGAGTAGCCCACAAGTTAGCTTTTGTAGGGAGACAATTGGTACAAATATCCTAGCTAATGACCTTTGAACTCCGTTCCGTTTTTGTTTGTTTTATCTCTTAACAATATGAGTACTTTCCACACAGGTTACCATGAGGAATAAATGAGATAGGGACTGTACAAGAGTTTTTAGATCAACGGAAATAAAATATTAAAATTAGATATTTGATTATTATTTATGTATTTTCTGTGATTCCCTCACGTATACTTTATTGGGGGGAGGAGGGTAATTGTTTACAATGCAGCTGTTGACACATTGGTATAGCTTCTCGTCTCTCCATATAGAGCTCTGCAAGACACTCCACCAATCTGGGTCCTTCTCCAGCTCCAGGACTTGAATGTCACTTCTCACGGGTGTCTTGAAGTCAGTGCTGGTCTTTGTCCAGCTGGGTGAGCAAGGGTCTGCCTCCATGTTCTGTATCGGTTGCCACCTTCTCATGAGAATCAAATAACCTTATTTCCTGTTTGGGAGTAGTTCATAGATTGTAACATTGTTTGTTAATAATCTAGGTCATTTCTTCTATATGATTTGTATCTAGTTAGCTGAGTATTTACTTTTTTTTATAAATAATTTATTTCTTTATTGGGGAATTAATGTTTTACATTCAACAGTAAATACAATAGTTTGTACATGCATAACATTCCCCAGATTCCCATTTAACAGTACAACCCCCACTATGTCATTCATCATCTTTCATGGACCTGTATTCTCCCCAGCCACCCACCCACCCACCCCAGTGTCCAATTCCATTTCAGGTTCGACTTGTGTTTTCTTTTCTAATCTTGTTTTTCAACTTCGGCCTGAGAGTGAGATCATCCCATATTCATCTTTCTGTTTCTGACTTATTTCACTCAACATGATTTTTTCAATTAATGAATTTAGACTTGTAGTCAGTATATAGTGGCAGCAGGGTTTTTGACTCTTCAGTCAAGACTGTATTTTTGACACATAGGAGTTGTGATTTTTTTCCCCCTCTAAACATCCCTGTCACAAGAATAACATTGTTTTTTTGGTAAACATTCTATTATTTTGTCATTAAAAAATTATGAAGTGAGATTGGCTAGTGTAGAAAACTTGGCTGTGTTCTAATAATACTAGAGTTCATTCTCACTTTAGGGGCTTTGACTTTTTCTATTTAGTTTAGTTTTGTAAACTTCCATCAATGAGTACAAATATCTGAATATACCTCCTTCCTATATATTTGTTTATTATTGTATAAAACCAGAGAGAAACTGAGAAGAGAAGAGGAGGCAGAGATGTAAAGAGGCAGAGAGACACCTGCAGCCCTACTTCCCCACTTGTGAACCCCCCCCCCACCCCACCTCCCCTGCAGCTGAGGAGCAGGGGCTCAAACCTGGGTCCTTGTGAACTGTAATGTGTGCACTTAATCGGGTGAACCATCCCCCCTTTTTGTATTTGTTTTAGTGTTTCTGAGAATAAGCAGTTAATTCAGGTCCTCTAAGTTTGAAAAGTATGGTTTTTGGTACCCTCTTAAATATTTCATTGCCATCTGCACAAGAAACATACATTTATATTTTATAAATAAATACATGCTCACTAGAGCACACTGTTTTATAGCCCAAGTTCCTGGATTGGATTGATTTCATGTTTTACTATACTTTTGTTCAAAACAAAACAAAACAAAACAAAAAACAACAGTGGTTTAAATAACATTTCTGCAGTTACAAATACAGAACTTTATTTTGAATTAACTTAAGAAGGAGTTTTTAGAATGACAAGAGAATTGCTCATATCAACTCTGCCTCTCCCTCTTGCCCTCCTCCTCCCCCTCCTCTTTTTCATCCTTCTTACTCTGGGGCTTTAGCACAAAAACAGAAAGAGAGAAAAGAAGGAAACATCAGAGCACTAACCTCCTTCCAGAAAGGTGAGGGCCTGGCTGACTGGAACTCCAGTCATCTGCCTGACAAAGCAGTCTTACTAACCTAGTAAGATAATCTAGCAGGTCCCTTCCCTCTCCTTTCTCTCTTCCCCTTTTCTCATCTCTCTTTTTTAAAAAGAGTGTTTTCTCATTTACATTTTTACATGACTGAAATTTGCTGTAGCTGTGAACTGGGTTTGGAGAAGGGGGAGGAGGTGGATTTTTAGCCAAATGTTCTGGTATATGGAAATGCCAAGAAGGGCTTTCATTTGACTCCTATCTTTAACTGTACACCCAGAACCTTGACAGAAAAATTAAGGTGTTGTGATTAGCTAGAGTTGTGTTTTGTGCCTACTACTAGGGTAGGGAGACCAGCATCCTGGTGCTGGAAACTTGGTAAGAATCACTGGTCCACAAAGTGAAATGGTTATTGCTGTTAAAATGAGGGAAGAGCTTCTGAACCTACAAAAACAACAGATGCCCGATGCACAAAGAGAAACCAGTTTTTTAAGTTTCAGTTTCTACATGAATAAACACAACCTGTTTTACCTTCTTGCAGTGTTATATTCATCCAAAAATATTTATTTAATACTCTCTGTGTGTCCAATTATAAAGAGACAAATCTGATAGGTCCCCTACCCGTAAAGAAAATAGTTCCCATAATTTACCATCTGTTTTAGCCAGGTTTTATTCCATGTGACCTGCAAGAAAACAGCCACACCCTCTATGGCTTACAACAATGAATAATTCATATTTTCAAGTCAGGAGTAGTGTGGGTTGGGAGTTCTGGGATCAGTGTAACTCTGTTTCATATATCTCTTTCTTCTGGTTTCTTAAAATGATTTTTTTCTGTTTCAAGTCATTTTTTAAAAATACTTTATTTATTGGATAGAGATAGAAAGAAATCAAGAGATAAGAGTGTGCTAGAGATGGACAAAGATACTGAGCCACTACCAAGTTGCAGTTGCTACTATAATTATATCCTGAACTCCCTGGGCAGGTGACCATGCCAATGTGTCCTGGAACCTCACCTCTCCAGAGCCCTACTCTACTAGGGAAAGACAGAAACAGACTGTGGCTATGGATTGACCTGCCAACGTCCATGTCCAGCGAAGAAGCAATTACAGAAGCCAGAACTCCCACCTTCTGCACCCCATAAACAATTTTGTTCCATATTCCTTGATGGGTGAACATGATCAGAGGACTCTGAACCCCAAATCTACCAGGACCCAAAGCATTTCTAGTGTTTCTCACCAGGTATCTTTTTCTTAAACCATCACTGAAAGAGAGGTGAATCTGGAAAACACCAGAGGAAGCCAGGCACTGTTTCTTTGATCTGTGAGAGAAGAGGGAAAAAAACAGAACAGAAGTAGTAATAAGTTTTAAGTGTAACTTAGAAAGGAAGTGAAGGCAGGACCATAGGAAAAAATGGGCAAAAGTTAGAGATTTTGTACCCCTATTATAATGTTATAAAGTTTGTAAATTGTATTAAATCACAAAAAAGATGAGGGAGAGAGAGAGAGAGAGAAGAAGAGAGAGAGAGAGAGTATTGAGGGAGAAAAGCGGTAAGAAATGGGGTCCAGGTTCCATGAGGAGGATTCATATTGCGCTGTAACTACTTAGCCTACACCATGCAAGAACAAGAGATGGCTGATGAGATCCAGCATGGGCAGCAAGGAGGTACAGTATCTACGGAAGATTTAAAAACAGTAGGAAGTCCATATATTGTTGTTATTGGCATGCACAGCACATTCTGAACAGTGCCAGTGAAAATCTTCTCTCCCTAAAAAAAAAAAAAATCCAGTCGCTTACTGTTGAGTGTTAATATGTGTGCAAGTCTGAAAGGCTCACACTCTAAAAATTACCTACAGAAATTTCAAACCGAAATAGCAATAGAATACATTCCATGATATATATTCCTCCCCACCCCCTTTTATTCCTGAAGGCATCTTTTTTTTTTTTTTTTGGTGTATTGCTTTAATATTGTGACTAGGTTAATTATTCTGTTGATAGGGGTCGAAAAATAAAGTTTATACTCCTTGATTTTTTTTTCTCTTACAATGAAAAATAGTTTGGTGGCGCAAAATAATCTGCAGGGAGTAGGGGGGAGGTGTAAGATATACTATTGGGATCACTATTTGGTTCTTAGGAAGAGGCCAGGGTTGAGGACATGCTCTCAGGGATGGTGGCTGTACCCCCTAGGGAAACTTCTTCCACAGAATCCTGCTGGTAACTGGATCAAGGCCTTTATCTGTGCAACAGTCCTTGTCAGGTTCTGACTTTGATGCAACAGTCAGCATGGGATATGGAGAGAGTGAAACTTAGCCTGTGCAATAAAATAAATTAGAACACAAAATCAAACAGCTAGGGTGGGGGTAGCTAGCATAATGGTTATGCAAAGAGACACTCATGCCTGAGGCTCCAAAGTCTGCATGGTGTTTGCTAACTGGTGGGGAGAGGTAGCATAGAATGGGAGCCAGGCCAGGTTTGGGGAGCAGTGCCATTGTATAAGCAAGTTGTGACTGGGGTAAAATTAACATGGGGCAGGGGAAGGAAGCTTGTATTCCTTTGTGGAAAAAAACTGACTTTTAAGGGGCTGAGGTGAGCACGCTCATATGGCAGCTTCTCACATTACCTCTGCATGAGAACCCAGGTTCGAGACCCCATTCTTTACCTACCAGGAGGAAGTTGGAAGCTTCATGAGAGGTAAAAGTCTTTAGGTTTCTCCCTTTAATTTTTATTTATCTCTATTTAAAATAAATAAAGAAAGAAAATATTAAAGAAAAGAAAACTGAGCTTTTGGAGTCTAGGGGAATAATAGTTAACTCAATGATGAGGAATATTTTTGATAGTTATCAAACTTCTCCATTAAGATGAATAGTGAATGGATCTGTTGTTAGAATGTCAATATATTGTAATGAATTTGTGCAGATCTCATGTCCCACTCTGAGTTAAAATGTCTTCAGTGCTAAATTAGAAAAAAAAAAAAAGTCTTTCTTACTCTTTAGCTTCTTAAAGCCATGACAATAAGTCTAATATGACTTAAAATTCCTACTTTAAAACTAAGTAATTTATTTTGCTATTGGCCTTTTGATTATTTCCCACTGACTTTTTTTATACATCACCTATTTTTATTTTTACCTCAAGTGAAGAAATTAGAATTAATTATATCTTCATCACACATTATCATCTTGGTTTAAGGGAAATGCATCTCTCTTTTTGCTAAAATGCTTTTCTCCTTTATTTCTACACCTATCCCCATTTTTGCGCTGCCATGACTTGTAGGATTTGGTACTTTTAAGCTTATGACATATATGGAAAGGGGGTTAGGAGCCTGGTGCACAATGGTGGAGGGAGAACTCAGTGGAGGGTCTAGTATGCAAATACCTGTGGTGGGGGAATAAACTGTACCTATGTGGTAACAATAGTCTTCTAAACCATTGTTTCCCATAATATGCTGTTATTTAAAACATATGGAAGGGGATAGATGTTGGTGCGTCTGGTTGAGTGTACATACACATTACAATGCTCAAGGACCCAGGTTCAAGCTCCTGGTCCCCACCTGCAGGGGGAAGCTTCGTAAATGGCGAAGCGGTTTTGCAGGTATCTTTCTTTCTCTCTCACTATCTCGCCCACCTCTTTCCCCCTCAGTTTCTCTCTGTCAAATAAAAGTAAATTAAAGAAAAAAAAAAATTTTTTTAATGTGGAAGAGCCAGAAAAAGGTTGGTATAAATCCTGAATGGTCCATTTATAGTTAATTGTGGGATAATTTTAGCTAAAAATAATTAATTGTATCATTAGATTTTTTTTGTTCCATAATAGAAAATAAATATTCATGGCCCATACTGTGATAAATAGATGATTAAATAAATAAATAATTGCAGAGAAGGGTTTGTTTTATTGATTTTGTAAGAATTTCAATTAGTGAGCCAGATGGTGCCACACCTGGTTAAACACATACATTGCAGTGCACAAGGACCTGGGTTCGAGTCCCTGGCCCCCACTTGCAGGAGGGAAACTTCAGGAGTGATGAAGCAGTGCTACAGGTAGGTGTCTCTGGCCTAAATAAAGGAATAAAATATTTCTTTTTAAACCTCTAGCCTCTCCTAAAATAAATAAAATAAATCTTTTCAAAAAGGAATTTCAATTCTATTTTTTGCCTCCAGGGTTTATGTTGGGGCATGGTGCCTGCACTATGAATCCACTGCTCCTGGAGGCCATTTTTCCCTTTTTGTTGCCCTTGTTTATTGTTATTGTTGCTGTTGCTGTCATTGTTGTTGGATGGGACAGAGAAATTGAGAGAGGAAGGGAAGACAGAGGGGGGAGAGAAAGACAGGCACCTGCAGACCTGCTTCGCTTCACCACCTGTGAAGCGACCCCCTTGCAGGTGGGGAGCCAGGGACTCAAACTGAGATCCTTGAGCTGGTCCTTGTGCTTTGTGCCATGTGTGCTTAACCCACTGCGCCTGACCCTAGAATTTCAATTAAGTATAGAGGGAAAGAGAAAATGACACAGTAATTAGGATTGTAGTAAAGGCACCTGTTAGCCGTTATCACCAGGGCCTGTGTGAGCAGAACTAGGACACTAATATAGCTTTAAAGTATCTTCCCTCAGACAGTAACTACAAACATTTTCTGGTAGAGAAACTCTGAAAATGTCACCTAAATTTACCAAGTTAAAATAACTAATAGGTAGACATCATTAACTCCTTGATATGATATTCTGAGAAAATCACACCCTTACTTATGTGACTCCCCCCCCCCCCATATATATCCTCAGACTAATGACCAGAGGCTAGCTGGGAAGTAGAAATACTGGCCCAGCATATAAAGTTAATAATCAGGTTTCCTCAAAAGTGTCAGGATCACAAATGACCAGGAAATATTGAGAAAATGCTAGAGACTGGAGGAGGTTGGAGGCTAGAGAGGAACTAACATGTAAATGAAAGTTGGGGTCCTCAATAGGATTTGGAAATGGAAAAGGGACATTCATGTAAATTTTAAATAGACTATTTTAATAAATAATGTGCTAATGTTAATTTGCTGTTCTGGTGGAAATTATTGTGGGGATATACCTTGCTAACATTCAGGGAGACTTAATAAAGCTTACATGAGAACTCTGCTGAACTTTCAGCTTTTTCATAAGCTTAGAAAAAAAAAGTAAAATATAAAAGTAAAAGTTGTCTTTGAATCTAGAAAACCCTTCTCTCTTCTGTGACAGGGCTTAGTGTCTTCTGATTATTCTCCAGCATGGATCACTCACATTTGGTGTCCCCCAAGGGGCCCCAAAGTTCAGTATCCTGAAGGCTTGCAAACAAATTTTTGCAAGTGTTTACCTGCATTTTTCTGAGGAAAAAGATTTGCTGTGTTAAGTCCAGGACATAGGCTTGGGACTCAGCATCTATATATATATATATATATATATATATATATATATATATATATATACACATACATATATATATGTATATATATATATATATCAGTCATATATATGTGTATTTCTGTCACACGCTAGCAAGGAAATATTGAGAACATGGTACTTTGTGTTCATATCTTTTAGGAAATGGTATGGTCAATCAGCAAAGACTCTTCAGTACTGGTCTGAGTTTACAATCATTTAGTTCTCTTTTTTACACTAAAAAGAAAAAGATGTCTTTTCTGTGAATGTAGCTGTATTTCTGACACCGCATGAAGGAATGTAAATGCTTCCCCCTGAATGAGGTAATTGCAACATAACCTTCAATGTTTTTTCATTCCTGTACGAATTTGCTGATGTCTCACTCACCCACGCGGCTCAAGATCTGGCTATAGTGTCACTTTGCTGCCCCCCAGTGGTCAATTCTAAGTACTGTCGCTCTGGGGAAGGACTCTGTAACCTGATTTACAGAATTAGAGAATCCTAGGTCTTTAGAGGTAGATGCCTCAGAATTCACCTACAGGACCCATTTGCTAGTAAGAAAACTGATTTACATTAAAGGACAATGAATTTCCCTGTACTTCCTACTGATTAATGGACCTAGAGCAGAATCCAGACCAGTGAGGTTTTTATCTTTTGAAATGAATGAGTTATCTATGGCAAGAAGAATATATAATATATATATATATATATCCCAAGCCTTTGAAATTTGACTAAACAGAAAAATAGATAAATTCTGAATAGGAAAATTCTAATGTATTTTTAATCTAACAGATATATATTTGCCTTCCTTTTAGTTTTCTCCACCAAAATTTTCAAGCATGCAAAAATCTAAAAGTCCCTATCTGCAGGGGGGAAAGCTTCACAAGTGGTGAAGCAGGGCTGCAGGTATCTCTCTGTCTCTCTCCTTTCTATCTCCCTCTTCCCTCTCAACTTCTCTCTGACTCTATCCAATAATAAATAAATGAAAGATTCAAGCAATTTTTTAAAAATCTCAAAGTTTTTGTAGAAATAATTATCGATTTGCACAAGCTTCTTGGAAAACTGATGTTTAAATGCTAAAAAAAATGATGAGCATAGCAAAGGTTATAGGCAGTACTTTGAGGTTTTATCTTTAGTCCCTCAGTTTACTGAGGGCCAATGGAAATACTGGTATAAGTGACCATCGGAAGCTGCATTAAAGTTTCTAGGTTCTCTAATGACACCTTTTTTTTTTTTTACATATTTTTGTTACAATGTCATGAGAAAGGCAAAATCCTACTGAGTGGAAGGGCCTTATTTGAGCACCTGCTTTTGTTATAGGTCTTGTCATTTAAAGATACCAGACAACAAGGGCAACAAAAAGGAATAAATAAATAAAAATAAATATTAAAAAAAAAAAGATACTAGAGCACTGCTCAACTCTTGTTTCTCTTGCTTGGGAGGGTGGTGCTGAGAATTGAACCTGTGACCTCAGAGTCTCAGTCATGAAAGTCTTTTTTCATAACCATTATGCTGTCCTCCCAGCCCATCAATAAATCTTTTCAAGAAAGAAGAAAGAAAAGATAAGTTGTAAACTATCAGAAACAGTAAATGTGTTTATCAGTTGCTTATCGTCTTGGAATAGATCTAGAGAAGTCAAAGCAATTCCTGAATGGCAGACAAAGCTCTCAGGGATTGTCCTTCCCAGCTGAGGATGGAGCCTTTAGGAAGTGTCAGCATCTCTGGTCTCTCAGGACTTGTAGATATATGACATATTCCACTGTGGTGCTAGGCCACTAGACCTGAGCGAGTTTATTACAAGCTTCCCTTTGTCCCTGAGTGCATGTGTACATTTTTAAGTACCTATTTCTGAGGTATGTGAACCTGTCTGCCTACTATGATTTTTCAGTTTATTGTAGGCAATGGATACATCAGAGATAGAAATCCATACAAAAAGACTATAGAAAGCCTACATCAGGGTTATAATGTGCTTTTTCTCTTGTGAAGAAAACCATACAGAGTGAGCTCCTACAGAGAAATACAGTAATTATTTCTTATATGGTGCAGAGAAATACAGTAAGTAGCCAGTTGCCATGTTTCCAGCAAGGGAAGTCTACTGGAGACTCAGCACTTGAGGAAGCCATAATGGAGTAGGTGGACTGATGGAGGAGATACATCTTGCATCCTTTACATAGGCCTTGCAAGGACCAACATTATAGACCAGGGCCATCCATGTAAGTTTGTTTCTGAAGAGACAAACCTCATGTCTATGTCATTAAAAAATTTCCCCAGGAGCCGGGCAGTAGCACAGGGGGTTAAGCACAGGTGGCGCTAAGCGCAAGGACTGGCATGAGGATCCCGGTTCGAGCCCCCGGCTCCCCACCTGCAGGGCAGTCACTTCACAGGCGGTGAAGCAGATCTGCAGGTGTCTGTCTTTCTCTCCTCCTCTCTGTCTTCCCCTCCTCTCTCCATTTCTCTCTGTCCTATCCAACAACGATGACATCAACTACAACAACAATAAAAAGACAAGGGCAACAAAAGGGAAGATAAATAAATAAAATTACAAAAAAAATATTTAAAAAAAAATTTCCCCACAGGGTCCAGATCTGAACATCCTAGTAGTCAAGATGGTTGCCCTGTATTTTGAATCTTGAATTTTTGTAGAGTGAATCTTGGGCTTATTTTATCATTATTGTCATAGAACCTCCAGTACTCATGTAAGGAATTCATAACTTCCAGCATCCACCTGGATTATTTATATAACCCTATGCAATTTATTTTTTAAATTTGGGGTTCTTTTGGAAATCTGTCATGCTGAATTCATTGCCACGCTCAGTACTTCTGTGAGAAGATAGAGGTTTTTGTTTGTTTGTTTGTTTGTTTTAGTGAACTCACACATTAGTAAACTTTTGAATGCTTCCCTAGCCAACTACTTTGCACTTAGCTTAAAAGGAAGTTTTGCAGTATAAAAGCTTTCCTATGACCTTTAGTGAAAAAAATAGGACTTTTTTCTTTGCTTTATCATGATATATATTTGTAATCCACAGTGACTGTGCTGGGCTAGTTTTATTTTCAGATAGAAAGAGATAAAAGAGCAATAGCGTTTCCTCCAGAGCCATGGAGGCTAGGACTCAAATCTGAGTCCCACCCATGGCCTAGCAGATGTGCGCCCATGTGAGCTGTCTCCCCAGCCTGACTTCAGCTGCCAAACTCACTTAAGCTTTACTTATTATTCAAAAAGGAAAGTTTTGCAGCAGTCGTTCTCCCAGATTTCATTATGTATCTGATTGCATGTTCTAGGTGAGCTTTTGCCTGAGAGAGGGAAAAAACTGTCCTAAACGATGCTTGCCTATTTTATTATACTTGGTAAATATGAAGCTCTTTGGGCTGAAGATCTTGCATATTATGGATTTTTTTAAATTGCTTCCCTCTTCTCCCACCCTACACCCAAACTACTTAGCACAAACTCTGAAATATGCCAAGTGTTTTATAATTATATGCATATTGGTTGAGAGGAAAAGTCGACTGAAGCCTCCTATGGTGAAAAAATACATAGGAGTTAAAATGCTTTGTTGGTATTCTTCGTGTTGGTTGGCCCCCTTCCCCCTACCTCTGAGAGAAATGGTTTGGCCCTTGCTAGTTTCGCGCCCCTCTTTCTCCCCACCCTGTATGCTAAGGACGTCCAGAGTCCCAGCAGCAGGAGCGGAGGGAGAAACACGGGGAAGCACATGGTGTGGTGATTTGTCCGTTCGTGAATAAAGATATACAGTTTCCCAGCCCAGCCGTGTGTCCCCGAGTCTGTCTCTGTCTACCACCGCGAAGCTAGCCCGGCCAGCTGGAGCCCCAAAACTTTAACAACAAATGGGGCCCAACGTGGGGCTGACCTGCACATCTCTCAGATAAGTGAAGACAATTTGGCTACCTATGCACTACGGCCTTCTCTTCTGCTTGTGAAAAGATCTCCAAAGGCCTTTGCCCTTTCTTCACAAGACTGTTTCGTTGTTTCTGGAACATTTATCTCTGGACCACTCTGTGGTTTCCGCCCAACGCCAGCCCGCAGGAGCCCAACGCCAGCCCGCATGAGCCGGCTTTCCACCGTGTGGCGCGGGACATTGGGCGTGGGCTCCCTCCACGCTGCTCGGCTGCTAGGAGCAGGGCAGCAGACATGGCAGGGCCATGGGGCAGGGCTGGCCCACCCACCCTCATGCTATGAAGTCTGGACAGATCCCGGACCACCCGGAGACCACGGGCTCCTTGCCAAAACTGGGCCCCCTGGCCGAGATCCTCAGCTCGGGTCTGAAGGCAGACAAACTGGAGTACGCAGAGATTTGTGCAGAGATCGCAACCTGCAATTCCTAGAAGTGGAACTGCGTGAAAAGCCACCTCCGGATGGTGACCCCCCAACAACAACTAAGACAGTACAGATCTAAATTCGTGTTTAATATGGCATGTCTTCGTAACAAAGTTTTCTCTCCTTGTGTATTAATGACCATGTTTACGTGTGTGTTTAAAGTTTGGTAACATTAACTTTAAGGTTAGCAATGTAACTTTAAGGCTATATTCTTACCAGACAAAGTTAAATGAAAAAGGTTTTCAACGTAATTCTCATAAAGATAAAATTAACTTACATTTAAAGTCTGAGGTAAAAAATTAGTTAAAAATCAATATATTTTAACCAAGTTGGTCTAAACAAAACCTGCGCACACCTAGGGTGTGTCTCCATCTTGAACTGGTGTAACAAAAGGTTAAATAGACTTGTTGATATGTAAAACTCTCGATTACCTTCTCTATTAGAAATGGTAGATTACACAATGGCTATGCTAATGATTCTCATGCCTGAGGTTTTCTTTCCTTGATTCTTATGTCTACCTTTTCACATTCTATTGTTTAAACTTTAAACAACCTTAAAATCATTCTAAAAAAGACTTCTAATTGTGATAGAGTTATCAATTGTGGTAAACTTCTAACCTGCTACAAGTTTTGTTTCATAAGTAAGTGAATTGCAGCTGTCATCTACAGAAAAGCAGAATTCCGATGGCTGACATTCCCCATCGAGACAGACGTACAACAATTCACCCCTTGGCAATTCTTCGGTGGACATCTGCTTTGGACTTCTATCGGACTCACTGGTACACCTCGGACACTTTGCACAAAACTAGCAGCTTCCCTTATGCTGCTGGGTTTCTCAAAGACTGACTGCAGCCATGCCTGGGGACTCTAGGCCTCACCCTCCCCCCATGCTAGAAAATGCCCGTCGAGGCAAGTACGCCCCCCAGAGGCAGGAAATGTTTTTTTTTAAGCTGATAAAGTTTTGCCCACAGAGGCCAAAAATGGCCCCCTCAGGCCTTCCCTTGGCAGCACACTGGTTCTTGTTACTCGCTTACATGTTTCTCCATGTTTGTGCCAGTTTCTTTTTTGAAAATGCCTGTACGATAGAGGTTTCTGTTCACCCCACACCCCTGATACTGTGGTCATTTAGTTAAAAAGAAAAGGGGGAATATGCTGGTATTCTTCATGTTGGTTTGGCCCCCTTCCCCCTACCTCTGAGAGAAATGGTTTGGCCCTTGCTAGTTTCGCGCCCCTCTTTCTCCCCGCCCCATATGCTAAGGACGCCCAGAGTCCCAGCAGCAGGAGCGGAAGGAGAAACATGGGGAAGCACATGGTGTGGTGACTTGCCCGCTCATGAATAAAGATATACAGCTTCCCAGCCCAGCCGTGTGTCCCCAAGTCTGTCTCTGTCTACCACCACGACGCTAGCCTGGCCAGCTAGAGCCCCGAAACTTTAACAACAATGCTTGAGTTCTTATTGCCATTTATGTGACTCTGGGAAATTCATTTTCTCTCTCTCTGAGTCCCGTACTCCTTACCCTCATCGCCTCTTGTAAGTAGCAAGTTAAATAATAGATGGGAGAGAAGTAGTCAACTGTAAAACACTATCTGGCTGCACGGTATATGTACTGGGCAGCAAGAAGAAAATAGTCCTTTTCAAATATTCAAGAGAGACACAAATTAATTTGTTTCCCAATTCCCTCTGCCTTTTAATATTAGATTTTTAAAAAACCACATTACTGAGCATCTTACTGCTCACTGATAGTTGGAGACTGAAAGGTACAATTTCTGGATTAAAAAAAAAAAAAGCCCTAATCGAGTAGAGAAGGGCTTAGATGTGTACTAAGATTTGGGCTGCTGCAACAAATATGGGGTCAAGAACAAAGTCAAGGAAGGGCTACAGAGTCAGAAGGCAGACCGCTAGAGCTTCTAAGGTCTCAGATTTGCAAGTTGCTAAGCCTGTATTCTACCTTTGAATTGTAAAGGCAGAAGGTTTGTGGCGCCTTTGTTTGAAAGTGGATTCCCAAATACTGACTACACAAGACATGTACTCCCCGTCCATCCCCCACATCAACTTGAAGTGATTCTACAGGCCAAGCTGCAGATTTGTGTGTCATTTGTTCTTCAGGGAAAGTGGTGGAACAGCTTTGATCCAGAAAGCTTTCGTTCTTCCAATTGATCCTCATGTTAACTGTTTACAAACACCCCTCTTCCCAGCCCAGTTTTCACAGATGCTACTTTGATGGCTTGTGGCTCTTCATCAGTGACTATTTTTAAGAGTTAAAAAAAAAAAAAAAGTTCTTCTTGGTTGCTTGCTCCAAGGCAAAACTGTCAAAAAAAAATGTAATTCTAGGGTCATGATTTCATTGGAGAATCTACATTTTCTTGCTAGAGCTTCTTATCTTGCTTGAGACCTTTGCTGAAAACCTCGTGCCGTAGGTGGGAAATAGCAAACACTAAACAGAGTAGGAGAATGTGTTTTCTCTCCTGAGAGTGGCTTCCTTCTGTCAGAGTTTTGATGGTAACCATGCAGAGTTTGCCACTTGGGAAAGGACATCCTGAGAGTGATGCAAGGAGAGAGGAGACAGGAAGGGGCCTTGCTGAATCTGGGCAAGGTGAGGGTGAACCTGGTGTGGCAAGAAAGAGTGCATTAAGCAGGGCCGGGTGGCGGTGCTCTTGACTGAGTGCACATTACAATGTTCAAGGGCCAGGATTCAAGCCCTGGTCTCACCTGCAGGAGTAGGGGGCTGGAGGAAGCTTCACAGGTGGTGAAGAAGTGCTTCAGGTATCTTTCTTTCTCTCTCTCTATCTCTATCTCTCCTTCCCCCCTCAATTTCTATGTCTATTTATAAACTACATATATAGAGCTGAATTTAGAAAGAAACTCTCATCTTTCTGCCCAACATGAAGAAAAGTAGGAATAAATTTTCATAATCCCAGAGGCTAGGGCTACCAGCTCGTTTGTGAAGGGAAGGAATTTAAACTAGGAAGGGAAAATTGGAGCATGATTTATATTTTCTTTGTCTCTGTGACTGAAAATCTCATGCTCAGCTGTCTTTTTATGGCCTCAATCATCAAATTGTTTCTTGATTATTTTATTAAAATATTCATTGATTAAAGCAAGAGAGAACCAGAACACTACCTTGGCACATGTAATGCCGGGAGTTGAATTTAGGACCTCATGCCTGAGAGCTCAAGGCTTTATCCACTGTGCCACCTCCTGGGCCACTCCTTAATTCTAATGCACAAAGTAGAGTGCATGTCAAGTTCCCTCTCACATAGTTAATTCCATTACCATCACCACTACCACCATAACACACACACACACTCCACAAGTCTGCTTATCTTCTCAGAATTAAAGATGATATTTTTATCTATTTCTTCTAGATAAATGTTTCCAGTTCACCTAGATAAATATGCAGCTTAAATCTTTAGCACAGGCATCCCTCCATGGAAGGTGCTGAAAAATCTGAATCTTGTTAAAAGTTCACCCATCTCACTATCTCTCTCTCTCTCTCTCTCAAACACACACACACACAAAATTATAATTTTACATATATACAGTAGAAGTGTAGGTATCATCATTTTCACTCATCAGATTAAATCATTTGCATCTTTAAAATTAATTTGTTCCTTTTGGAGATTGTGCAACCTCTCTATAGCTGGTTCTGTTACTAGTCCATTTCACCATTTAAATCAGTTCACGTGGTTTGCCCATGTGCGAGTGCTTGGCTCACTTTGCTATTTCCTTTTTTAAAAACAAACAGGCTTGAAATGTGTCTCGTTCCCATGGGAACCAAGCCACAAACATAAAATAAATGAAACAGGAATCACAGTTTTGTGATTGCTGCTACTGCATAGCATTTTCCAAGTCCTTTTATTTTAAATGCTATGCAGTTCATTTGCAATTGAAAGGCATGAAACAACTTTAGTTGATCAAGTCTTATTCCCTACGCTCAAGAAAATTACTTTAAAAAATAAAAAGGGGGGAGTCGTACAGTAGTGCAGTGGGTTAAGCGCACATGGCACAAAGCACAAGGACTAGAGGAAGGATCCCTGTTCAAGCCCCCAGCTTCCCACCTGTAAGGGAGTCGCTTCACAGGTGGTGGAGCAGGTCTGCAGGTGTCTATCTTTCTTTCCTTCTTTCTGTCTTCCCCTCCTCTCTCCATTTCTCTCTGTCCAACAATGATGACATCAATAACAACAACAATAATAACTACAACAATAAAACAACAAGGGCAACAAAAGGGAATAAATAAATATAAAAAAATAAAAATAAAAAGGGAGGCCAGGCAGTGGCAAACCTGGTTAAGTGCACACATTACAGTGCACAGGGTCCCAGGTTCAAGCCCCTGGTCCCTGCCTGTAGGGGGGAAGCTTCACATGTGGTGAAGTAGGGCTGCAGGTGTCTCTCTGTCTTCCTCTCCTTCTCTATCTCCCCCACTCCTCTCAGTTTCTCTAACTCTATCCAATAATAAATAAATATTTAAAAAAGAATATTAAAAATAAAAAATAAAATAAATAAAATAAAAAGGAACACTACTAGAGTAATATCAAACTTCTGCTACTTAATTCCAAGTTTGTCTAGTGGTATAACAATTCTCCTCTTCCCAGCTCTGTTACACAGAGCTAAAACTTAGAAGCATATTTATAAATAGATAGATCTCTACAATAATAATAGTAGACCTCAAATTCTAGGGCACAAATACATTTAAAGTGTTCTCTTATATTCTATGTAAACAATGAAAATACCTGGATGGCACTAAGTATATTTGGCATCTCCTGTATACTTGCAAATAACCAGAAGTCACTTGGAAAAGCTTTAGTAGCTATACATAAGTTTTTTTTTCTCTCAGTGTATGGGGAGGTATTAAAGTATTAACATCAAATATCTCAGTTCATTATTTTCAGAATTTAGGTAGTGTGAGTCAAGCAGAGATGATGGCATACTATAGATCTGAAAGACTGACAAATTCCTGGTTTTGGTGACCACTCTGCAAGTCCCAATGAGCAAGTCCCAATGCACTTGGCTTCCATCTCAAGCATCCTATAGGTTATGTGAAGCACCTTCTGGTCTTTATAGTCTTAATGCAGAAGTATGTTCAGAGGGTCAATGTAGCTGTTAATAGATCTATTATTAAGGCACGTGGTTATACAGTGTGTGTGTTTTCTCAATTCTACTTACTCATCAAAAGAAAATTCTAGAACCAGTGATATAACTCACCTAGGAACACACCTGCTTTGCCATACACACAATCTGTTGTACTGGGGAGAGCTTTGGTGCCATGGCACCTCTCTCTCTCTCTCTCTCTCTCTCTCTCTCTCTTCCTCTCTCATCCCTTTTTCCTCTCTACTCTTTCTTACCATCTGAAAAATTTATGCTGAGGTGAAGAAGCCCCAGTGACAGACCCTCCACTAAAGAACAGAAAAAAAAATCATAGTTATGACAATGGAGACTGAAAACCATCTAAACCAATGCAATAATAGTAGGACAAGGACTAAATTCATTAAGACACTGATAAACATATAATTCAGTTGCTGATAATGCTATAAAAGCTTGTAAAAGCAAATCATATGCTTAGTCTATAATATTCCAGAACAGCATCATGCACTGTTGTCTATGTGACTGAAAAATTCTGTAAGTAGAGCTATGGCAAGGGAAGGTCCTGAGTCGTGACCATTCTTAGTAAATATATTATGGTGTTATTACTATGGTACTGCTTGTTTGAGATCATCTCACGGATACAGAGGTTCCTTGTAGACTTTGCTCTTCCTAGAGTTTAAAACAAAATTTGGAGACAGAATTCTTTCAGTTTCCTCCTCAACAGAAATAAATTCCAGTCTTTATGACATCATTGGCCCATGCTGAGAACAAGAATGATTGAGGTACTAGGAACCTGGGCATCTCCAGAGAATTTTAGACTTGCTTCTTCTCCCCTTTAAGAAACTCAGCATTTTGTCTGCCAAAGATCAACATGTCTGCTTCAGGAGCTTACAAAGGTATGAGATTCCTTGGTTATGAACTTATGAGGAGATAGATAGTTTATTACATTTCAGAAATGTGATATGAAAGAGTGGTTTACTCTACCCATGGAGGGTAGATTTAAAGATGAATGTATAGCAGAATCATATTCAATAGACGACGTGGTCCAACTCCTTTTCATGTGGGTAGGGAAGCTTCTAGAAAATGGCAAAGTGTATCTAGGACTTTACCAAAGCTAAGTGGCACTGGAAGTTGACTACTGCAGATTTGAGGAGGAAGATGTCATAGTAGGGGAAGGGCTAGGAGATATATCAGGAACGCCATGATAAAAGATACTCTGTAGGCTTACCATTAAATTACATCAATTAGGATGTATGGAGGCCTGAGAACCTCTGTTTCTAATAGTTTTTCTAGTATTGATTTTTCTGAAATGTATAGAACTATTTGTTATCATTTGGTTTGTTTTAATTAGAAATGCTGTGGTTGTTTTGGAAATTCTCCCTCCATCAATTATATTTTCTCTGACTGGCAAGGAGATTACTCATACTGAATTTATAATATTAAGGCTAAGAAGCCATGAGGCTTGTTAGTTGGCAGAGTGGATAAGTTCTTCCCAGAATTAAAGCCTCTTGGAAAGGAGAATATAACATACAGAAAATCTCTATCTTCTCATAACTAATGAGCTTCATAACTTTTAAAGCTTATGCAGGGGAGTCAGATGGTAGCACAATGGGTTAAGCGCATGTGGTACAAAGCACAAGGACAGGTTAGGATCTAGGTTCAAGCCCCCGGCTCCCCACCTGCAGGGGAGTTGCTTCACAGGCGGTGAAGCAGGTCTGCAGGTGTCTCTCTATTTCTCTTCCACTCTATCCAATTCTACCCCTTCTCTCTCTATCTCTATCCAATAACAAATGAAAAAAAAATTTTTAAAAGCTCATGCAGTAGATTTAGAATTTGTGAAATATTTTTTATTTCAGTAGATTTCAATATTTTTATGAAGTTGATAATGAGAACCACTTCTTTTAAAAAATTATATTTATTTATTGGATAGAGACTGTCAGAAATTGAGAGGGAAGGGGATGATAGAGAGGTAGAGAGAGGGGCCGGGTGGTGGTGCACATGTTACAATGCACAAGGACCCAGGTTTGAGTCCCCAGCCCCCACCTGCAGGGGGAAAGCTTTGAGAGTGGTGAAGCAGTGCTGCAGGTGTCTCTCTGTCTCTCTTCCTATCTATCCCCCAACTTCCCTCTCAATTTCTGGCTGTCTCTTCCAATACATAAATAAAGGTAATAAAAAATTTAAAAATTTGAAAAAAGAGAGGGAGAGAGACAGAGAGACACCTGCAGCCCTGCTTCACCACTCACAAAGCTTTCTCTCTGCAGGTGGGGACTTGGGGCTCAAACCTGGGTCTTTGTACATTGTAACATGTGTTCTCAATCAGGTGTGCCACCACCTGGCCCCTCAATATATTTTTCATTCTGTATGCATATCCTCCTTTGATTAAATATCATTCTTAGATTAAATTTATATCAGTTTCTCCTCGTGATCATTTTCTTCTGCTTAATGAAACAAACAAACAAAAACCCTGTATTTTTATATGAGAACTGTGGAAATAGAGTATACAAGCCTTTATCATTAAGAAAAATGTGGATATGGATTAAGTTCTGATTTGGCTATAATCAACCTTAACGTTTTTTTCTATTGACAAGCATAATGTGTATCTTGCTGGCCATTTTTATCAATTTTCCATTTTAATTTCTTCCCTCTAAAGCCAGACAGTATTATCTTTAAATCTCCTTGTCTTTTCATATTTACAGTGACACAATGCAAAGAGAGCTGGACATTTGGGAGACATGGGGTCTGTTATTGGTCATTCTCTATATCTACTGTGCAACCACAGGAAATGATCTCAATAGTTATTAAGTATTGATAGTGTGGCAACTAGGATACTTTCAAGTTTGGTAATGAAATATGGCAATAATATATTTCTTGTCTTTGATTAACGTGCCTGAGTATGGTTCATGGGATAATAGAAAAACCAGTGAAGCATCTTGCTTCTGTATCATTCTAGAAACCTGTCTTCTGGAGTACTAGGAAGGCAATCCATAGGGAAGGGTTGAATGTCCAAAATTATTGCAAAGTTTCTGGAGATAGAACTGTAAGAAAATACTTGCTTCTCAGGCCACAAGAGCTGGAGCTAGAGAAGGCCTCCCCTGTAAGAGTAATCCAGTGGGCTAGCTGTACTCTGCGAATATCTAGTGCTGGTGACACAGTAGCTGAGTAAAGTAGAGGTGACACAGTAGCTGAGTGCTGAGAGGTGCACAGAGAGAGGGGCTGTCTGGTGCCGAGTGCTTGCACATGGACAGGACAGTGTGAGGCTTGGGGAGCATGGGATCCACATTGTGAGGTACATGCTGAGGTGATCACTGGGATGGAGTCAGGGCCACAAACTTACTGAGGGATAGTGAATTGAAGGCACCTGACTTAGGAAGTGCATCTCTGGATTCCCCTTACATACTAGCTGTTGGCTGCCATGTAGTGAGAATAAGAAAATCAATGTTGAGAGCCAGGGATGGCACACCTGGTTGACTGTATACATTACTATGTGTAATGCCCTCACCTGCAAAGGAGGAAGCTTCCATAAGCCATGAAATAGTCTGCAGACCTCTCTCTCTCTCTCTCTTTTCACCTCTCAATTTCTTTGTCCTATCAAATATAAATAAATATTTTACTAAAAGAAAAAATCAATGTCTTCCTACACTGGGAGCCTGAAGATAAGGATGTTTCTCTCAAGACCTCTAATGACAGAGTTTAGTATTACATTTGCTGTGAAGGAGAGCAAGTCCACTACACAGAGTTGTTAAGAATGGATTTTAAAATATGGATTTGAAATGAGATGAAATGAATTGCTGTCTGAACAGATACAGGTATATCCATAAAGGTGTTAGGAAGGTTGAATCAGATTTGAATTTTAAAATCCTGTGTGAGCTCTCAAGCAGAATACAAAAGTTTGTTGCAGAGTTGGACGGTAATACACCCAATTGATCCTATGTGTTACAATGAGCAAGGGGTTAGTTTCAAAGCCATGGTGCCCCACCTGCATGGGGAGCTTAATGAACAGTGAATCAGTGCTGCAGGTGTCTCCCCCTCTCTACTTCCTAACTTCCCTCTTTATTTCTCTATCCAATAAATATTTTTTTTAAGTTTATTGCTACTACAGCTATGATTTGCTTTAACTAAATAAGATGCTGGCACAGGTCTCCATTAAAGTGTGAGATAAGGTTGATTCTATTTCAGCAAATAGGCATTCTGATTTTTAGGGCATTTATTTTAGGATTATGTTGGAGCAATAGTGTACTTTGATTTAAACTTATTTGTATCCCCTAAGTTTAGTACACTGGATGTTGGTGGTCATTTGTCAATATTAAAATAATATTTTTGAAATATAAATCTATATCATGTATACAACATGAATTTCCTTTTTGTAATATTGTGAGCCTTATTGTCTCCTATCTGAGGAGCTGAGATAAGGAGATTTATCAGGACTATATAGATAATAGGAGTCAAAACAGGATTCAGGTCCAGATCTTTGTCTTAGTCTAAGTTCATCTAGTTTAGATCCAAAGCATATTATATCCCAAGGTCAGAATGTTCTCAGAATGCTGTAACATGAGTTAAACTGTGCATTTACTTTGGAGATTTTTAACTTTATTTTATTTTATAGTAGAGAAATAATTGAGAGGGAAGGGGGATTGAGAGGGAGAGGCAGAGAGACACCTGCATCATCGCTTCACCACTCCTGAAACTTTCCCCTGTGGGTGGAGACTGGTGACTTGAACCTAGGTCCTTGAACGTGGTAACTTGTGCACTTAACCAGGTATGCTACCACCTGGCTCCTATTTTGAAATTTTAATGTCTCTGTGTTGTTTACCATTCTGGAATATTGCCTTCCCCATTTTTGTAGGTGAATGCTTAATCCTTAGTATCTCAAGGATTATGACACCAGAAGTAAAGAACAGATAAACACATTGATTTAGAATGAGTTGTCAAGTTCTATGATCAGTAAATGATTTATTTACAATGTTCAGGATAACTTAATGAGGCTCATTAGGAAGAAACAATCAACCTTCCACAACCTTGGTGGATCTCTGCAGTACTCACTAAAATGTGTTTGGGGACTCAGAATATGCCATGATCATAACATAGTCATAGGAACGGATGTGTAATGGTTCTCACCTGGAAGTAATTTACTATCCTCCAACCGTGGGATGAATAAGTACAGTCTATTCATATACAGTAAAATACTTTTAAAAGTAAAGGTCAATGAATAACTGTTGTGAGTAACACCAAGAATGAATGAATCTTACATGATTGGGGTCGGGGGGGCAGAGAAACATTTAAATGACTGTGATGTTCAAGAAAAAAAGGCAAAAATATGTACAGGGCCAGGTGGTGGCACATATGGTTAAGCACACACATTACAGTGCACAAGGACCTAGGTTCTAGCCCCTGGTTGACATCAGAAAGGGAAAAAGCTTCAGGAGTGGTGAAGCAGTGCTCCAGTTTTCTCTCTGTCTCTTCCTCTCTCTCTCTTTCCCGCCTCTCTCTGTTTCTATTGATAGTAAAATAAATAATATTTTTAAAAAGATTTTAAAAAACAAGAGAGAAAAAAAAGGTAAGGGCCAGCAAGATAGTTTACTTGGATAGTGTTCCTGTTTCATTATTTTCAGGACACAGTTTCTGCCCTTTGTCCCACTTCACTGAAGGTAGCTTTTCCACTTGGTGTGTGTCTGTCTATCTATCTATCTATCTATCTATCTATCTATCTATCTATCTATCTACATATGTCTACCCATACATTTATCTGAAAAATGTTAGCCCTGAATGGTGAATTCCCAGTGATGACAAAAAGAGGAAAAAATAAAACTGATTAACATTTTATATTTACAACCTGTACAGAATTTAATATGATAAAACCAGTCACAGTAATTATTGTTATAAGTTGGAGTAATATATTTGGAGGGAATTTTCTAAGACCATGTGGGAGACTAAGTCCTATCAATAAGTGAGGTCATCTGGTACTTATCCTTTTTTTTTTTTCCTACGGATCTCACTTAACATGATTCCTCAAAGTTTCATCCAAGGTGTGTCCAGGGAGATGGTTTAATCATTTTCAATAGGTAGTATTCCATATGTGTCACATATGGAATACTTCCTATTATGTATGTGTATGTACCACAACTTTCTTAACCACTCGTTTGTGGTTGGGCATCTGGGTTGCTTTCACCTTTGGGCTATTACGAATTGCCCTGCTATGAAAATAGGTGTGCATAGATCTCTTTTGATATGTGTTTTTCTTCTCTTCATTTCCATCACTAGGATAGGGATTGCCAGGTGACAGCAAATGTCCATTTCTAATCTTTTAAATCATCTCCGGACCATCTTCCACAAGGGTTGAACAATTTGCATTTTTACCAGCAGTGTAGAAGTGTTCTGCCCCCCCCCCCCCTGCATCCTTACTGGCATGGATTCTTTGTCCTTTGTGATGCATGATGCTTTCACAGGAGCGAAGTGTTATCTCATTGTTACCTTTGTTGGCATTTCTCTGATAATCAATGACTTTGAGCATTTTTTTTCATATACCTGTTGGCCATCTGGGTGAAGATTCTGTCTATGTCCTCTCCTTACTTTTAATAGGGCTTCTTTGTTGTTCTTATTATTCTTCCTGAATTTTGTTAGTTCTTTATTTCTTCTTAGTCCTTTGTCTGATGTACAAGTCTGTATGTGACATGGAAACAAGTTGGTTGGGATGGAAGGAAAAAAAGAAAAGAATCATTCACAGCAAAGGATACTGTCACCCAAGATCCAGTGTTGTACACTTGGAGGCTGACCTCACTGAGAATGAGGGATGGGGAGAGGTGGGAAAAAACAAAACGATTTTCCTGTTCCTTTTCATGTGATACTGTCTTTATGCTTTAAACATCTTTTGAGAAAGCCCCATTCTAGTATGACTTATTCCATCAGAACATCCCCCAAATTCCCCAGTTTGATACATCTGATGACTCAGCATGAGATGATGTTTGAGAAACGTTTTTGAATTTAATACTTCCAGTGAGGCATCACTATTTAAAGTGGTCACATTGAGCCAAAAGTACTGTTTTTAATCTGGAACTGTTTGTTGGCAAATGGACTTACCTATTTTGAAGACACTTTTGTCTAGAAAATAACTGCATTTTTTTTTCACTTTGTATGAAGCAACATGGCTTAGGATAAAAATTCCCTGTGCATTTCTGTAAAAAAAGACAAAATTATGGCTCTTTAAGCAGTCCTTTAGTGTTTATATAAAGTGTCTGGTGATAGTCTCACTTTTCTGTAGACAAACCTGCAACATGACTTGAAAACACATGTCTCCAATGTCTGAAAGTCCAGACATATTATATCGCTTGGCTGTCTCAAAGAATGCCTCTTTTGATGTTAGGGTGATTTGTTTAATGACACAATTGCTAGGCTGGGGAACAAATGACCGTCTCCCTCTGTTGCTCAGAATTTCTGAGCCGGTGCAGAAAGTCAAGCAGTTGCACTGTGGTTGCTTTGTCTGGAAAACTCTACAGCACGCATGCCTGAGTGAGGATGAGACACCGCTGGTCTGCAGTTTTTATGGTGGGTGAGAGCTCATCTTCTAGTGGCTGTGCTGGAACTTCTTATTTGGTTAACTATTTGAAATCAAATGTCTGCAAGCACAGTTTGTTGTGTTTATGAGTTGTGTTTATGAGACTAAGGAGCACCACTCCTTTGCACGTCTCTCCTGTTCAGTTTGAGGAGGTAACTGGTTTGTGTAAAACTGATAGTATTTCCAAGAAATGAAAAGATTTCTTCAGTGAAGGTTTAATGGGGGAGTTGTAGGTTTAATGCTTTACTTTAAAAACATTATTGTTCAAGTACTATGCAAATATAAATTTTAATTCAATATGTATAATTAGCACTCCTTTTCCTTACTCTGAATCACTTACTGCTACACATCTTTTATTTACAGTAGGGAAATTAGGGTTGTCCTTCAGCTTAAATTTTACCAGAGGAGGACATATTTATTGTACAGGAGTTTCTGCTGTTACTCGGTGAGCACCCAGGATGGACATAATGCATAAATTCAGCTTTTGCTTCAGTGACTGGGATGTGTTCAAGACACTTTAATATAAGGTGCTCTTAAACGTGTTTTGAGAGCTAAATTGAAACCCAGTCTATTTTGCCAACTGCAGCAGTTTTCACTGAGTCCACAAGATGGCAGTCTCCTACCACTCCTAGAGTCCTCTTTTCAGTATTTGGCTTTGTAATGGTTAGTCTTGAGGGCAGATCTGGGGAGAGCTAGTCAACACCTTGGAGCTGCCTTGTTTGAATATATACTTTGCTCTTGCCCTACTGGTTCCAGTTTTATTTAAATGCTGAAGGCCACACATTTTGTTGTTTCAGAACTCCTTGTAAGGTCAGTTGACTACACAGAGAAAACAGAAACAGCCTCTTCACACAAAGACAGGAGGAAGACAAATGCAGGGGAAGAAAGACAATAAAAGATATGAAAATGAGTTCTGAGAGTGAAAGGCCCCAAACTCACAGAGTAAGCACAACAGAAATTTAGAAAGAAGAGAGGGGAAGTAAAGTGGGTCATAAGTTCCTTTTAACAGAAATTGAATTCAAATCTTTCTTCCCCTTTTTCCCAAGGTCAGCTCTCAAGGTCAGACTGGAGAGAACCAGAAGCAATGTGGTGGGCTTTATGAGTAGGGCCATGTGGGTTCCAGTTCTATGACTGGGCTTAAGGACCCAAGGAAGAATGATGATTATATTCTATTTCTTTCTCACAAACGACTCCTTTAAGTTTCTGCAAATATCTATGACTTAGTCAAGCCTATTATTTTTAAAAATACCACAGGGACTTCTGAAACTTAGGAATTCCCTAAATTTGAGGACACATCTGTGCATCCCTTGAGGAACTGGATACCTGGCACTGTGCCAGCACTGGCCCTCTCTATATCAATGCCTCTCAGCTGTTCTTTTGAAAATTCTCAGTGTTATTTGCTCCACCTGCTATTCCCCACCCCCCATAAACTGTTCTCCTAATTCTCACAGAGGTTTGCACACACATCTCTGATTATCACTTAACCATGAGAGGGAGTTTCAATCTGTAAATCAAATGCCCTGTGTGTATGTGGGGGGCTAGGGGGCTCAATACTGTGGTGTCTCTTACCTTCTCACCCCTCATCTGTCTATCTATTTCTGAAAGAGTCAGCTTAGAGTTGGGTGGAGTCATGGATGTGTGAGTTCCCTGACACCAAAAGAAAGAATGATAATAGCATTCAGATTCCTTATATGGGATGTGACTGGGTAAAGCCAAGTCCACAACAAAATGCAGATTTTGCTGAGATAGACATAATTTTTTAGGGAGTCGGGCTGTAGTACAGTGGGCTAAGTGCAGGTGGCGCAAAGCACAAAGACTGGCATAAGGATCCCGGTTCGAACCCCGGCTCCCCACTGCAGGGGAGTCGCTTCACAGGCAGTGAAGCAGGTCTGCAGGTGTCTATCTTTCTCTCCTCCTCTCTGTCTTCCCTCCCTCTCTCCATTTCTCTCTGTCCTATCCAACAACAACAACAATAATAACTACAACAATAAAACAACAAGGGCAACAAAAGGGATAAAATAAATATAAAAAAATAATAATTTTTTCAATCACTTATGTTTCCTGAGATTATTAAAGTTGTTGGGATACAATTTGAACTCAGATTTCTAAACAACATGCTCCTTGAAGTATTAAGCCATGATAGAAAACAATCTGGCTGCACCTCTGAAATCAGAATACTGATCTTATTGCATCACTTCTTCAGTACCATCAGTGGTTTAAAAGTTAAAGTTACCTAATTAATGAAGTATTTAGAGGTGTTCATCCACCCAGTTCTTACTTCTGTCCTCTGATATTTAAAGTCATTACATTGTGTCCTTCAGGACAAACGAAATGGAACTGGCAGTGATTATGCTTAGTGAAGTACGCAAGGATGTGAATAACTATTATGAGATTATTTCACTTATATGTGGAATATAGAAAACTGAAGCACATAAACTTGAAATATATATATATATATACATATATATATATATATATATATATATAGTCAACCTACTGTAGTACTGTTAGAGGTGGGGGGAGGGATAGGAGCACAGATCATTGGTGGTGGGAATAGTTTAGAATTATACCCCTGGGGATGGTGAATTTGGTTGAGTGCATATGTTACAGTGCTCAAGGACCTAGGTTGAAGTTCCCAGTCTTCACCTGCGGGAGGAAAGCTTTGTGAGTGTTAAAGCAGTGTTGCAGGTGTCTCTCTGTCTCTCTCTCTCCCCCCTAAGTTGGAGCTCCCAGTCTCCACCTGCAGGGAGAAAGTTTTGCGAGTGTTAAAGAAGTGTTGCCTCAGATACTTTCTATTCATTCCATCCACTTGGCTTCACACATTCCTTCATGTGTGAATTCCTTTATTGATGTAACATTTACTCAAGAAAGATAAGGAAAGTTGGTCTTGTCCCTGTCTCTTCTCATTGTATCTGCAGATTAATAGAGACAACTGAAGCCCAGGAGGTAAAATAATTCGTTTTCTTTCACATTGCTAATTAAGTGGCAATATTGCCCTTAGAATTCCAGTCCCCAGATATAATTCTGTTTTTTTTATTATGTTGTGTGCAGATCCCTATACTCTAACTGATGCCCCCCAAATTCTAGGTATTGAGAAATTGATTGTATCCATATTAGAACCCTTTCTCTGATATGTTTTCTACCATCAATGAGGCTGCACTTAGTTTGAGTAAAAGTGTAGGTGCAACGTCATTATCAAATGAGTGATATTTTGCACTGTGGAGAAATGAGTTCAGCCTCAGGAGGGTTGCTTGCAGGAGCTGATGAGTTAGTGAGCTTGTGCAACTGCAGGATCAATCACTTAAATTTGTTGGGTGACTAACATGTATTAGGTAAATGGGGTTATCTTTCTGAATGTGACAGATTTGAAAACTTGTTAACATCTGCAAAACAGATTTAGATTAATATTGCCCTTTGTCTTCGCATGCTCTTTCTTTTCAATATATTGAAACTCCAGAAGATACATTTTAAAAGGTGCTTGAAAACAAAAGAGTTAGTGAAGGAATCTCTTGATGCTCAGAACTTCAAAATTCAAAGGTGACTGAGATATCTGTTAACAGTTTCGCCGCTTTCAGTGAATGATAGGACTACAGTCTCATTATTTCAGATACCCAGTGATCAACCCTGCTTCATTCTCCTGTTCCCACCTCAAACCCCAGATGACTAATAATTCATTGCTCCACTGCCACCATTTTGATCTTATTTCTTTCACCCTGAAGGAATTCTCCCAATCAGCTCACTAGTAGACAAAATGCTCCTTCCACTTGATATTCTCCCAGTCAGAATGACTTCAACATGCAAGTCTTTTCTTTCTCTCCCATCAATGGATTTAAGACCTTTCAATGGATTTCCTGTTGCTCTTCCAGTAATGACTCTTCCCTGCAGTGATCTACAAAGACAGAGTTGTCCTGCTTATAGTTCCCCCTACCCAAGGCATCTCCAACCTCAGCTCCTTCATTCAGCTCAGCACTTACTTCTTCAGTCAAGACTTCTCTGAGTACACTGTCCTTGTATCATAACCCCACACAATTACAAACTTCTCCTTCATGGGTAGAATTTCATGTTTATTTTCTTTGGTTATTTGATTCTCATCTGGTCTCTGTCTCTCTCTCTCTCTTTCTCTCTCTCCCTCTCCCTCTCCCTCTCCTTCTCCCTCTCCCTCCCCCCCTCTCCCTCTCCCTCCCCCCCTCTCCCTCTCCCTCCCCCTCTCTCTCTCTCCCCCTTTCCCCCTCCTTCTCCCTCTCCCTCTCCCTCTCCCTCTCCCTTTCTCTTTATAATTAGACTAGATTGTCCATGAGCTCAGTCCACAGAAGCCAAATCTCATTTTGTTCATTCTTGTACCCTCTTGTACAGCACAATGTCTGCCACATGGTAGGAAATTGTTAAAATTTGGTTTCATGGATGATTTCATGGGAATACCCTGATACTGGAAAGGGGAGATATAAGTGTAGCATAAAAGAATTCTTCACAGGAGGTTGCCCTACTCTAGTAAAGTTCAACATTATTTTAAGACTAATTGAAAAGGGGTAAATGCACTCTACATTATGTGGGGCTTGAATACTGGAATGAGTTGCCTGAGGAGGTTCTAAAACCTATATAAAGAATCTTGAGTATGTAAAGAGACTCTCATGCCTGAGGCTTTGAATTCCCAAGTTTAATCCCTCATAGCACCATACCAGTGCTCTGATAAAATAATAATAATAAATACTGATTGTGGCAAAACACATGTTAGCAGGAAAGCATGAAAATCCTATCAGTGGAACACTTGTGAGACTGTTATAGTGGATGAAGTCATTATTTTAAGAAAAACCTTCAGGTAACTTTAAGTTTGTGCTGGAATCATAAAGTCTGAATCCAATTGCTCTATGTAATCATCCATGTAAAAGTGACATGTGCGGTTGGGAGATAGCTCATTCAGTAGAGCAAGCAACTAACCATGCTTGAGACCCTGGGTTCCAGCTGTGTTGCCATATGAGAGTATTATGGCCAGTACCGTACTGGGGCAGCTCCCTGGATGGTAGATGGGAGCTGCGGCTCCTTTCTCCTTCTCCCCAGTGTGTGTACATATATATATGTCAGACATTCCCAAACTCGTTATTCTGTGTCTTGGTACTAGTAGACCTCTCCAGAGATCAGTCACACTTGTGAATAGATCCAGTTATTTAGTGTGCATTTCAGTACAGATTGGCCTGGGAGGGTTGCCCATACTTCCTGACTCACAGGCCCTCATTCTCATCTTTTATATACAAGACGTGCTTCCCTCAGAGCAACCTTCATTCCTGCAGAAGACTTTCTGCATCTGTGTAGGTGGCTCAGATGGTAGGGTGCTGCCTACCACATGTGGCATCTTGAGTTTGAACCTTAGCCCTGCATATGACATTTCAACTACAAAATAAAAAAATTAAGATATTTTTAAATAAGATTGTAATAGGTGCTCTAAATCCAAAGAGGCACGTGTACTCACTCAGACAGGAGCTTAGTTTGTTTGAATTCTGTTAAGTCACATCGTGTGTGTGTGTGTGTGTGTGTGTGTGTGTGTGTGTGTGTGTGTGTATTAATGCAGTGTGGAGAATGAATCAACAGCTTTGCATATGAAGCAGCCTTCACAGTCAAATTTTTCCTGTATCTTTTGAGAGAAAGGACAAGAGTGAGGGAGAAAGACTGGGAGAGCAAATGGAGAAAAGGAGAGACAGAGGAGAGACACCACAGCATACGTTTACTGTCTTTGGTGTTCTCTATGCTTGACATGATGCTCTAGTGTGATGCTGAGCTGAAACCCAGGTCCTGATGTACAATAAGACATGTGGTCTATGAAACCCCTAATCATCTATTTTAACATCTGTATTTCCCTCCTTCGTGGTCATTGCCTGGATGTAGCAGTAAACCTGCCCTTCTCCAGTGTGTGGTTCTTTTTCTGTCCTTTCTGTAAAGAGCAGAAGACTTATTAAAAATAGTAAATGAGGAAGTCGGGCGGTAGCACAGCGGGTTAAGTGTACTTGGCGCAAAGAGCAAGGACCGGCATAAGGATCCCAGTTCAAGCCCCCGGCTCCCCACCTGCAGGGGAGTTGCTTCACAGGCGGTGATGCAGGTCTGCAGGTGTCTGTCTTTCTCCCTCTCTGTCTTCCCCATCTCTCTCCATTTCTCTCTGTCCTATCCAACAACAACAACATCAATATGATACAATAATAAAACAACAAGGACAACAATAGAGAATAAATAAATCTTTAAAAAGTAAATAAAAACAGTAAATGGGGAATTCCTGATGTGTTTCTTTAGCAATTAGGAAAGTTAAATCTGTTCTTTTGTTCTTCTGTGTATGGCCTTTTCTAGACAGACAGTTTTCTGGAAGAGATGGGTATAAGTGATAGAAATAAATGATAGAAAGGGACAGAAAATAATTCCTTTATAGCAGTATTTAGTTTCCTAAATCATTTTTTTAAACATTTACTTATTTATTCCCTTTTGTTGTCCTTGTTATTTTGTTGTTGTAGTTATTATTGTCATTGTTGTTGGATAGGACATAGAAAAATGGAGAGAGGAGGGAGACAGAGAGGGAGAGAAAGATAGACACCTACAGACCTACTTCACCGCCTGTGAAGCGACTCCCCTGCAGTTGGCTCAGACTGGGATCCTTACGCCTGTCCTTGTGCTTTGCACCACTCCACTTAACCTGCTGTGCTACCACCCAACTCCCTCCTAAATCAATTTAACAAGCAGTAAATACTGGACTTAGGTTTCAGAGGTATGCTAATTAAGTAAACTCATTGTCAAAAAATGGTGTTGACATCTGGGAAAGAGGGAAGATTAGAAGGTCATTCTCCATCACTATAATGCTTGAGCGGTAAAGTAGGGTGCGATTTGGAAATCATATCTACTTAGAATCAGGGATGCTTTCATGGTGTGAAACAATGCTTTTAGGTTTTTAAAAGATGGCAGGGTGTCATTGTTGGGTGCAAATGAATGAAAGAGAACTCTCCTATTTGAGGAACCCATAGGATAACTTGGACAATATATCTAGAAGGAAATTGAAAATGAGAGGCTGAAACTCGGGATAGGTCTAGGTGTTTGAGAAAAAGTTTGGGGTGTGTGTATATGTGTGTGTGTGTGTGTGTGTGTGTGTGTGTGTGTGTGTGTGTGTGTGTGTGTGTGTGTGTGTGTGTGAAGAACCAAAATTCAGAGAATGCATTTGTTTTAGACAAGAAAAGGAAGGGCAGGCAGACAGGCAATGGAGAAGAGGAAGGGAGTGTGGGATAAGTCATAGCACAAGCAACTCAGAGATCTTAAACAAGAGAAGTTATTCAGTAGTGTTTCTGGATTATGGGAACTGAAAAATATGTGCACTGGAATGGGTACTGCTGCCTGTAAATAATCCTCCCTCCCTCCCTTCCTTCCCCTCTACCTTCCTTTCTTACTTCTTTCCTTTCTTCTTTCTTTCACCTCCAGGGGTATTTCTGGGCCTTGGAGAAGACACTGTGAATCCACTGCTCCTGGTGGCCATTTTTTCCATTTTATTGTCTAGGACAGAGAGAAATTGAGAAAAACAGGGGAGGCAGAGAGGGAGAGAGAAAGCTAGACATCTGCAGACTTGCTTTGCCACAGGAAGCTTCCTTCCTGCGGGTGGGGAGCTGGGGCTCCAAACCTGATCCTTGCTCAGGTCCTTGTACTTAGTGATGTGTATGCTTAACTGACTGCACCTCCATTCTCCTCCCCCATTTTTCTTAAAACGTCCTCTGAATTCTCTTTAAAACTTCTGCTTAAGGGTTGATACTTTTGCACAACTTTTCTTTATACAAGTGGTATTTCTCTTTTATCTCATTAATTTCACAGATACACACACAAGACTATCTAGTTTCTTTCTCCCTAGTACCCCAATATGACAAGGTATAACATTTTTGTGCCCAGACTATCTCTACTGTTTATTTATTTACATGTGTTCATCGTCTCGAATAAGAATTTCCTGAAAACAGGTACTGTGACAATATCACTCTAGGGTCATGTTTTCTTTACCTCAGAACCCAGCAATCTAGCACAGGGCTCACCACCAATGACATGGTCCAATAAGGGCAAAAAGAAAACCATTGAAGATTTCTCCAGCCAACTGGCAAATATGGATGTATTCATGGTCTGTTGCATTTCCAAAATTGTATTTAAAAAAATAATCACTTGGATAATGTGCTGCTTTGCAAAGTGTGTGGCCTAGGTTTGAGTCCAGCCTTCACTATACTGAAGGAAGCTTCTGTGCTGTAACCTCTCCCTTCCCCTGTCTTTCTTTCTTTCTCTACCTACCTATCTCTCTGTCTCTACCAAAAAAAAAAATTAAACAGTCCTTTAAAAATACAATGGGTTATGAAACCCAGAAACAGTATTTATCATCTGTGCTTCTAAAACCTGATTTAGAGAATTACCATAGTAACACATTGAACACTACTCTGCACAAAAGACATGACACAATTGGTTCATATCTGCAGATACCAAACAGTATAAGGCAGAAGATGCTTATTGTGATTGAGACTTAAAATGCTTCAGAAGCCAAAGTAATACCTTATTTCATTTTCCAGAGTAGCTAAACTTCTAGAAAATAAATTTTTGGCTATGGAAAGACCTCACGTAGTAAGAACTAAGTCATATCAACACAGAGCACTGACTTCCTGGGTCTGGGAAAGGTTACAGTGAGAAACCATTAGGACAGAGGAACCAGAGGTCTGGACTGAGTTTCAGAGTTTCTATCTATACAGTGAGGATAAGGAGATTACTAAGTACCTTGAGAAGGCTGCTTATGACTCTAAAGTTCAGTGATGCTTACATCAGTGATTGCTGTGCTAAGGTACTAGGATTATCCTGCAAAACAATGACTGTAAGAATGATGAATCAATATTCCTTTTTAAAAAATTATTTTATATTTATTTATTTTCCCTTTTGTTGCCTTTGTTTTTTATTGTTGTAGTAGTTATTATTGCTGTTGTTACTGCTATCTTCATTGTTAGATAGGACAGAGAGAAATGGAGAGAGGAGGGGAAGACAGAGAGAGGAAGAGAAAGACAGACACCTGCAGACCTGCTTCATCACCTGTGACGCGACTCCCCTGCAGCTGGGGAGCCAGGGGCTCAAACCGGGATCCTCATGCCGGTCCTTGCGCTTCATGCCACCTGCGCTTGACCCGCTGTGCTGCTGCCCGACTTGTGATGAATCAATATTCTTTCTAGGAATTCTCTCAGTAGAACATATGGAAGATTGATGACAGCTGGAGCTGTGAATATTTGGTGATCTTAAGGATGCCGTTCTTGGAAATTGTGCAACACTGCTAGGAAAGCTTTGGCATCCTGAGGAAGGAAGCTCACAAATCCTGTACACCTTGTGGCACAGCAGTTTGCAAAGACATGAGTTTTCTCATACTGCATAAAGATGTATCAAATCCCGTGGCTTTAAACAGCATAGATTTGTTATGAAATCTGGGCACAGGGGCTGGGTGGTGGTGCACTTGGTTGAGAGCACATGTAATAATGTACAAGGACCCGAGTTCGCCCCTGGTCCCCACCTGCCAGGAGAAAGATACATTTATGGTGAAGCAGGGCTGCAGAATCCCTCTGTCTCTCCCCCTTTCTGTCTCCCCCTTTAGCTCTTGTCTAACCAATAAATAAATAAATCTGGGCACAGATTAGCTGTGTCTTCTGCTTAGGGTCACATAAGTGTGTAATCACTGTGTTTGTAGTTCTCATATGAAGTTGATGTTCCTCCTTCAAGCTTATTGTTGGGAGAATTAGGTTCCTTGTGGTTGTAGAGTTGAGTCCCTCATTTTCTTTCTGTCAACTTTGACCACTCTTAGACTTTACAGGATATACTCAGAATCCTACTACTTGACCAACTCTTAACACTTGACAGCTGACAACATGACTTCCTGCTTCCCTAAGACCAAAAGGATTTTTTCTTTTTCTTACTATGTAGGAATCTTACAGGTATACAATGAAGGTATTTAGCATGCTGAAAGGAATGGATTACAGAGTAGGGAATATTGGAATCTTAGGACCACTTTGAGATCCTGCTACACAAAGGAAATGATAGCATTTGTTGGTATCCATGCACTGCTTTATGATCTTTGATTTATTTCTAGAATAACTCTGAGATAATATATTTAGCCTATATTTCACTATTAAGAAACTATACCCTGTAATCTTATAATCCTGTAAGCTATAAATAAATCAAAGCTCAAAGTTACAACATGGAAAAGAAAGAAAAGAAGGAAGTAAGGAAGAAAAGAAACAAAGCTAAAACTTGACAAGTAAAGAAGTTGACCCAGGTGAACCAAGCAGTGGTGCACCAGGTTAAGCACATGCAATCCAAAGCACAAGGACCCCGGCTCCCCACCTGCAGGAGGGTCGCTTCACAGGTGGTGAAGCAGGTCTGCAGGTGTCTGTCTTTCTCTCCCCCTCTCTGTCTTCCCCTCCTCTCTCAATTTTTCTCTGTCCTATCCAATAAAATAGAAAAAAATGCCACCAGGAGCAGTGGATTCATAGTGCAGGCACCAAACCCCAGTGATAACCCTAGAGACAAAAAAAAAAAAAAAAAAAGAAAGAAAGAAAGAAAGAAAAGAAAGAAAAGAAGGGAGGAAGGAGGGAGGAAGGAAGGAAGAAATTTGACTAAAATCAAGGAAACAAAGCCTACATATGGATTCAGGTCTCTCTGACTTGAGAACCTGAGATCTTTGCAACACATTCCAAGGTCTGAGGAATTGACTGCTTGTGCACAGAAGGGCACTGGGCAAAGTCATATCAGTTCACATGGAATCCATAGTTTTCCTGTGATGTGTTCCGCCTCTCCCAAGAACGTAAATTTTGTAAATATGCAGTACATGTATTGTAAATTAATTAATGGAGTACATATGGTATACTTTAAAAATTTAGCACCTCCCACTTTCCCAAAGTTTCAAGATGTCCAACATTCTTTATTTTTTTAACTTACTGCATCCATTTAAAAAACATATTATCTTATTTGATAGAGATGACCAGAAATCAAGAGGAAGTGGAAATAGAGAGGGAGAGAGACAGAGAGGCATCTGCAGTACTGCTTCACCACTACTATGTGAAGCATTCCTCCTACAGGTGGGGACTCAGGGCTTGAACCCATGTCCTAGCACATGGTAACATGTGCACTCAATGAAGTGCAACACTACCTGGCCCCATCATCCACTTATTAAAGAGAGTTTATGTTGGAACTATGCTTCTGTCCTGTATTCTTATATCAGTATTTCACAGTACTTTATTGCTTGTAATTATATGCTTTTAAAAAATATATTTATAATTTGTGGTGGTAAATAACATCTTTTACTTCTTTAAAATCCTCTTACCTATTCTATATTATTTTCAGTTTTGTAATTAGCTATTGCCATATATCCTTCATGGATTTTCACTGTGATTTTTTTGTTTGTTTGTTTGCCCTTTAGATCAGCTTTGGAAGAAAATATTTTTATCAATATGTACTTCCAAATTATGGGCATAATATAATCTATATATTTAAACCTGTAACTAGCCTTCGTGATATTTTTGGGGTTTTCTATGGAAAGTATTCAAAACAACTTTTTTCATAAGCATATGATGATTTAGATGCTACTATAAAAGGATTATTTTGGGGCTCAGTGTCTGCACTACAAATCCACTGCTCCTAGAGGCCATTTTTTCCCATTTTGTTGTTGTTGTTGTTGGTGCCATTGCTGATGCTGTTGTTGTTGGATAGGACAGAGAGAAATCCAGAGAGGATGGGAAGACAGAGAGGGAGAGAGAAAGATAGACACCTGCAGATCTGCTTCACTGCTTGTGAAGCGACCCACCTGCAGGCGGGGAGCCAGGGGCTTGAACCAGAATCCTTAAGCGGGTCTTTGCACTTTGTGCTATGTGTGCTTAACCTGCTGTGCTACCGCCCAGCCCCTTATTTTTTGTTTCTAATGTATCAAAAGACAATTGCATTCTATGACTGTACTACAGTTTGACCCTTGGGCAGGATATAGTGTGAATTATACCTTGTGAGCTATCTCCTAGTTCTGAGGAGCTTTTTATTCTAATACTTCATGTATACACTCATCTTTATGCATCCAATCATGCTGCCTATAACTCAGGTTATACATGATGCCACTTATATTCACAGTATTGCAGGAGTACACAGGAAGTAATGATTATCCCTGAGGGAAATTTCATTACCCATTGGGAGAGATTTTGAATGAAGTTAAATGTTGGCAGAGCCTTGTTTACATGTCATTAGACCCTTGAAAGAAGGAAGAGCTTCTTACTGAACTGGAGAAATATTTGACATTTGAACATGTCTCTGTATATTGTGTCCCTTCCACTGGACTGGAAACCTGTGTTTCTTATGCCACCCTGATCCACGTAATTACTTAAAATTCCCTAGGTACTATGCTGTAATTAAAGTCAGTATCTCTGAAGTGATTATCAATTAGGAGTTACTCCATACCCTTCCTTCCCAAACCATTTCCGAGCATTTTTCTTTTCTTGCTTTCTTTATTATTGGTAGAGAGACAAATTGAGAGGGCAGGAGAGAGAGAAGGGGAGAGAGAGAAAGAGATACTTGTGGGTCTACTTCACCATTCGTGAAGCTTTCTTTCTGCAGGTGGGGAACAGAGGCTTGAACCCTGTCTTTGCACACTGTAGCATGTGCACTCAACCAAGTGTGCCACTGCCTGGCCCCTTTAAGCATTTTCTTTAAAACTTCTGAGCTAAGGCCTGGGGAATAGCATAAAGGTCCTGCAAAAGACTTTCCTGCCTGATACTGCTGAGATCCTAAGTTGAATTCCCAGCAACAACGTAAACCAAAACTGAACAGTGCTTTAGGAAAAAAAAAACATAAATAACAATAATACATAGCAATGAAAGGGGACGATATTGTGTCCTTTCAGATAAAGTGTATGAATTGGAGAAGATTATTCTCAGTGAAGCAAGAAAGGAGGTGAAGGACAACTACAGAATGGTTTCACTTAGATGCAGAATATAGAGATTTGAAATACAAATGTGAAAAAAAAACAACCTATTTTCAAGACTGTGGGAGAACTGTAGTGGTTATCTATGGGGGTGGGGATGGGGGACACTGACCTTTAGTGATGGGAGTAGTGAAAAATAAGTAAAAGAAAATTGAACTGATGCTTCACTAAAACATATGGCCTGGGAGGTGGAGTAGCAAGTAGAGCATCAGCCTTGCAGACATGAGATCCTGGGTTTGATCCCTAACACTGTGCATGCTGGAATGATGCCCTGTTTTTTTTTTTAATCTTTATTTATTTGTTGGATAGTGACAGTCAGAAACTGAGAGGGAAGGGGGTGATAGGGAGAGAGACAGAGAAACACCTGCAGCACTGCTTCGCCTCTTGTGAAAGTTTCTCCCTGCAGGTGGGGACTGGGGTTTGAACCTGGGTCCTTATGCACTGTAACATTTGCACTCAACCAAGTGCTCCACCACCTGGACCCTGTTTTTTTTTAACCCCTTTCTCTCAATAGTAAACACACACACACACACACACACACACACACACACACACACACACACACACCCCTTCCAGGTTCAAATTGTTTTCCAAAGAATGTAGAATTTAACATAATTTCCTTCTCATTTTAAAATCATTTCCTTTTTTAAAAATTTCTTAAATTTATTTATTTATTGAATAGAGACAGCCAGATATTGAGAGGAAAGGGAAGATAGAGAGATGGAGAGACAGAGAGACACCTTTAGTACTGCTTCACCACTTGTGAAGCTTTCCCCCTACAGGGGAAAATTCTCAGATCTGACACAATAGACTTTAAAATAAATAAAATTTGAAAGATAGGGATGGACATTACTCAGGGATGCTCAGAATATCAGTCAGTCAAGAGGACTTAACAATTATTAACATCTATGCACCCATTGAGAAGCCATCTAAATACATCAAACATCTACTGAAAGAGGTACAGCAATATGTTAACAGCAACACAATCATAGTAGGGGACTTCAACACCCCACTCTCTCAACTTGACAGACCATCCTGGCAGAAAATCAATAAAGAAATGAGGGAGCTAAAGAAGGAGGTAGATAAACTAGAACTATTGGACATTTTCAGAATCATTCACCCCGAGAAACTGGAATACACATTCTACTCAAGTCCACATGTGTCATTCTCAAGGACAGACCATATGTTAGGCCACAAAGGCAGCATGAGCAAATTCAAGAGTATTGAAATCATCCCAAGCATCTCCTCAGACCACAGTGTAATTAAACTAACACTTAACAATCAACAAAAGATGAGTAATAATCCCAAAATATGGAAGCTCAAAAGTACACTGCTTAACAACTACTGGGTCAAAGAAGTATTAAAGGAATAAATCCAAATGTTTCGAGATTTCAATGAAAATGAAGACACAAGCTATCAAAATATTTGGGACGCAGCTATGGCAGTACTTGTTGTATGCTTTACATTGGGTAGTTCTTCCCCGCCAAGAGAATTGCATCAGTCCTGTGAATTTCGCGGGCTTGCTTGGCCCCGCCCCAAGGAACCCCGAGAGAGGGTTCCTGAGTCCGAGAGTTCCTGAGTTCCGGAGTTCGAGAGTTTCAGAGTTACAGAGTAAGAGAGAGTTCCACAGTGGAAGAGTTTCAGAGTTCCAGAGTTGGAGAGCTCCTGAGTTCAAGAGTAAGAGAGTTTGTGCCGCCGCAAAGAGACAGCAGAGTTCTGTTTGGTGATTAGTTTGTCTTAGTTTGTGAATCGTTGTTCCTGAATAAAGAAATACAGCTTCCCTGCCCAGCCGTTGTCTCCACGTCTCTGTTCCCGCCGTGAAGCTAGCCGGCCCGGCAAGAGCCTTCCGAATTTTAACATTTGTTGTTAAATGTGTATATATTTAATATACATATATGTTAAATATGTATTAATATTAATACATATTATTAATATTAATACATATAGTAATAATATTAATATACATAAATCAATCAGCATGATCCACCACATTAATAAAAGCAAGACCAAAAACCACATGGTTATATCAAGAGATGCAGAGAAAGCCTTTGACAAAATACAAAATCCCTTTATGATCAAAACACTACAAAAATGGGAATAGGTGGAAAATTCCTGAAGATAGTGAAGTCTATATGTAGCATACCTACAGCCAAGATCATACTCAATGGTGAAAAACTAGAAGCATTTCCCTTCAGATCAGGTACTAGACAGGGATGCCCACTACTATTCCATTACTATTCAACATAGTGTTGGAAGTTCTTGCCATAGCAATCAGGCAGGAGCAAGGAATTAAAGGGATACAGATTGGAAGAGAAGAAGTCAAACTCTTCCTATTTGCAGATGACATAGTATACATAGAAAAACCTAAGGAATCCAGCAAGAAGCTCTTGGAAATCATCAGGCAATACAGTAAGGTGTCAGGCTACAAAATTAACATTCAAAAGTCAGTGGCATTCCTCTATGCAAACACTAAGTTAGAAGAAGTTGAAATCCAAAAATCAATTCCTTTTACTATAGCAACAAAAACAATAAAATATCTAGGAATAAACCGAACCAAAGAAGTGAAAGACTTGTATACTGAGTATTATGAGTCACTACTCAAGGAAATTGAAAAAGACACAAAGAAGTGGAAAGGTATTCCATGTTCATGGGTTGGAAGAATTAACATCATCAAAATGAATATACTACTCAGAGCCATATGCAAATTTAATGCTATCACCATCAAGATTCCAACCACATTTTTTAGGAGACTATAATAAATGCTACAAATGTTTATCCGGAACCAGAAAAAAACTAGAATTGCCAAAGCAATCTTGAGAAGAATGGAACTAGAGGCATCACTCTTCCAGATCTGAAATTGTATTATAGGGCCATTGTAATCAAAACTGCTTTTTGATTATGTACTGGAACATGAATAGACACACTGATCAGTGGACTAGAATGGAGAGCCCAGAAGTAAGCCCCCACACCTATGGACATCTAATCTTTGACAAAGGTGCCCAGACTTTTAAATGGGGAAAGCAGAGTCTCTTCAGCAAATGGTGCAGAAAAAAAATGGGTTGAAACATGCAGAAAAATGAAACTGGATGACTATATTTCACTAAATACAAAAGTAAATTCTAAGTGGATCAAGGACTTGGATGTTAGGCCAGAAACTATCAAATATTTAGAGGAAAATATTGGCAGAACTTTTCTGCATAAATTTTAAAGTCATCTTCAATGAAACCAATCAAATTACAAAGGACTAAGGCAAGCATAAACCTATGGGACCACATCAAATTAAAAAGCTTCTGCACAGCAAAAGAAATCACTACCCAAACCAAGACACCCCTCACAGAATGGGAGAAGATCTTTACATGCCATACATTAGACAAGAGGCTAATAACCAAAATATATAAAGGGCTTGCCAATGTCAACCACAGGAAAACAAATTACTTCATCCAAAAATGGGGAGAGAACATAGACAGAATATTCACCACAGAAGAGAACCATAAGGCCAAGAAACACATGAAAAAAATGCTCCAAGTCTTTGTCAGATAAATGCAAATAAAGACAACATTGAGACAACTCCTGTGAGAATGTCATACATCAAAAAAGGTAACAGCAGCAAAAGCTGGAGAGGTTGTGGGGTCAAAGGAACCCTCCTGCACTGCTGGTGGGAATGTAAATTGGCCCAGCCTCTGTGGAGAGCAGTCTGGAGAACTCTCAGAAGGCTAGAAATGGACCTACCCTATGATCCTGCAATTCCTCTCCTGGGGATATATTCTAAGGAACCCAACACACCCATCCAAAAAGATCTGTGTATACATATGTTCTTAGCAACACAATTTGTAATAGTCAAAACCTGGAAGCAACCCAGGTGTCCAACAACTGATGAGTGGCTGAGCAAGTTGTAGTATATATACACAATGGAATATTTCTCAGCTATTAAAAACGGTCATTTCACCGTTTTCAGCTGATCTTGGATGGACCTTGAAAAAAATCATGTTAAGTGAAATAAGTCAGAAACAGAAGGATGAATATGGGATGATCTCACTCTCAGGCAGAAGTTAAAAAACAAGATCAGAAGAGAAAACACAAGTAGAACCTGAACTGGTGTTGGTGTATTGCACCGAAGTAAAAGACTCTGGGGTGGGTGCTGGGGAGAATATAGGTCCAAAAAGGATGACAAATGATTGTTATATGGAAAACTGGGAAATGTTATGCATGTACAAACTATTGTATTTACTGTCAAATGTAAAACATTAATTCTCCAATAAAGATATTTTAAAAAGGGAAAAAATTAAACTTGTAAAAATAAATAAATATAAACATATAAACTTGTCAAAAATAAATAAATAGATAAAACGAGCATCCAAACTAGGTCTAAGATTTGGAGAGACAACTTCCTGGTGGCTATTGAGTAAGGGAAAAGCATAGAATTTTGGTGGGTGGTGTCCTGTGTGACTATATCCCTATGATCTTATAGTCTTATAAACCATTATTAAATCACTAATAAAATAATATTAAATGTAATATATGTTTTCCTTCTCAACATCTCTCCTAGTAACATAAACAAACAAAGCCCTCCCCCACCCTCTTTGAATAACACAAATGATGATAGAGTTCAAGTTAGAGGTGAAAACTTGTCAGGTGAAAAAGCTTAGGCCTAAGGAGTCTATAAGAGGACTCCACAATGATGATGCCAACAGCAGAAAATAGACACATTTAGAGAGTCGGACAGTAGTGCATCGGGTTAAGCACACGCTGCACAAAGCGCAAGGACCAGCATAAGGATCCCAATTCGAGCCCCCGGATCCCCACCTTTAGGGGAGTCGCTTCACAGGCGGTGAAGTAGGTCTGCGGGTGTCCTCACTCTGTGAGACCCCAGAATGATGGAAATCATCATCTTAGATGAATAAGAAATGTGTCTTTTTTGTTTTATTTTTCACTACTATTGTTTTTGCCAAAGCATTGTTCAACTCTGGCTTCTGGCAGATCTGGGGATTGAACCTGGGGCTTTGAGGCCACAGACATGAAAGTCTTTTGCATAACTATTATGCTCTCTCTCTAGCCCATGGGTCTTGATTTTTATATAGGATACTGGGTTATTGCCGAGCATCCTCCCTAGCCCAATTTTTATATATTCTACATTTTTAGAGAAAAAGAGTTATTAAGCTATAGTAGTGTACCACTCTATCATCCTGGGAGCTCCCTTGGCACTGTCCATGATCTTCTGTGCAGTGCTGGGGACTAAAGTTAGCGCCTCAGTCACACTAAGAAAATGCGGGTTTTTTTTTTTTTTTTTTCCCACTTAGTTGAGTTCAAGCCTGGGTCATACATATGACAAAGCAGGTACACTCTCCAAGTGAGCTATTATATGCTAGCCTTTTTGCAATATTCAATTTCCCTCTTTGCTTTGCTAATATTTTTTTTAAAAGATTGCCTCATGTTTCTTTGTGTGTGTGGTATACTTCTTAAATACTCTTTTTTTTTCCTTCAGTGATTTATTCTTTTTTTTTTTTTTTTAGCTTTTCACAACTCCCTCTTGCATTTTCCAATATTTGTTTTAAATAGATAAACCTATCTTTTATTTACCCTCATGCCTCAGGACAACTAGGCAATTCTGGTTTTGATTTTCTAAAATAAAAACTGAGAATAACTCATTTCAAGTTGCATTTTTAGCATGTGTTTTATTTTCTGAGGTCTGTCTTTACTGCCATTCCCCTCTACAGGTAAATCAGGTAGCCCCTGTACTTTCAATAAGATTGCATCAATTTATTCTACCATGTAGCATGATTACTTATTAGGTCTTGTTATCTCCGTTAGGCTTTCAATTACCTGAAGGACAAGATCATCATTCATTTCTGTGTCTAATACTGTTTTGTACAGTGTTAGGACACAGGTGGTCTCCTTAAACATTGAAAGTTGGTTGAAATAAATCCCGTGGAAAATGGAGGTTACAAGTAAGGGATGACAGAAGGCAGACAGGTCAGATCTATATGGTACTACCCAGGTGAACACTGATTTAATTGTGGATAGTGGGAGCAGTGGACATCATAAAGTGGCTACAAAGAGGTACTATGACTGAGTTATATGGAACAGAAATTATAGTAAATAGAAAAAAAAAAAGATTACTCAACATTCTTTTTTCAATGACCAGGTTGGGGATGATGCTGTCCAAAGCTTTCAAGTATTTCTTTTTTAAATGAATAGTGCTAAAATTAACTATTCCTCATAACTTACCTGCTTAGAGGTGACGGAGATGTTAAAATTAAAAAGTTACTGAGAACCAGAGAACATTCAGTTGGGGTGGGGCTAGACTGATTCTGCGAGGAATGGCTAAAGGAACTGAGGATGCTTTGTTAAAAGGCATGAAGAGGGGGGCAGGCAGTAGTGCAGTGGGTTTAGTGAGCATGGCTTGAAGTACCAGGACCTGAGTAAGAATCCCAGTTTGAGCCCCTGGCTCCCCACCTGCAGGGAAGTAGCTTCATAAGTGGTGCAGCAGGGTTGCTGCCATCTATCTTTCTCTTCCCCCTCTGCCTTCCCCTCCTCTCTCAATTTCTCTCTGTCCTATCCAACAACAACAACACAATGGAAAAAAATGGCCTCCAGGAGCAGTGGATTCATAGTGCAAGCACCAAGCCCCAGTGATAACCCTGGAGGCAATAAATAAATAAATTAATAAAGGCATGAATAAACAAAAAGAATAGAATTGCCTTTGAAAACACCTGGCAGGTTGCCGGGAGGGTGAGCGAATAGAATAATTTTTTAAAAATATTTATTTATTCCCTTTTGTTGCCCTTGTTGTTTTATTGTTGTTGTCATTGTTGGATAGGACAAAGAGAAATGGAGAGAGGAGGGGAAGACAGAGAGAGGGAGAGAAAGATAGACACCTGCAGACCTGCTTCACTGCCTGTGAAGCAGCTTCCCTACAGGTGGGGAGCTGGGGCCTCAAACCGGGATCCTTATCCTGGTCCTTGCGCATTGCCCCACCTGTGCTTAACCCACTGCACTACCACACAACTCCTGTTAATAGAATAATTTTTATTAATTTTTTAAATTTTTATTTATTGGATAGAAACAGTCAGAAATCAAGAGGGAAGGGAGAGATAGAGAGGGTGAGAGATAGAGAGACATACCTGCAGCATTGCTTCACCACTTGTGAAGCTTTCCCCCTGCAAGTGGGGACTCCCCGGGGGCTCAAACCTGGGTCCTTGCGCACTGTAACATGTATGCTCAACAAGATGCCCACCACCTGGCCCCAGAATAGAATAATTTTAAGTGCATTCAGGTGGTCCAACCAGTGCAAGGGAAGATGCATTTTGTCTTTACAAAAAGAGAGCATATATATATATATGTATACATAGCTGAACAAAGATGGGGGTGGGGTCTCAGCAAGTTGTGTCAGTTCATCAGCAAAGATTTTTTAAGATGCCCATGACCTTCCAACACCAGAGCCTTGTGATTCTATCAGAATTGCTTTCTGTTCAATGGGTTTTATGTTTTGAATTGATTTGTTATTTATCCCAGTCATTTTTTATTATTATAGGAAGTAAAATAATGGCATAAAAAAAGCAGCAGGTTTTTTCATTAGATTTCTAAACACATTTATACCAGATATACAGGACTATACCACTTGAGTTTTTCTTGGCACTTTTTCTTTTGAATACAACCTTACTATCAGCAAGTCCATGTACTTGGCTTTTCCCCTTTAGCTAAGATATAATCAGATTCTTTTTATTTTGACTTGCAAGTAAATCAGTGTCAGACAAACTTTCAATTGAAAGGTTTCTCCTGCTACTTACTATTTACAGCTGCCCCAGGGATTCTCAGGTCAGACCTCAGCCCTCCTGTAAGCAGAGAGCTTATCTCTGAGGTTCATCTTGGGCAGTAAGGGCAGCCTTACATTTGTTAAATTGATTCAAGTAATCTCTTCATTCAAATATCATTTGTGTTCAAAGTTCTGAAGATAACTCATGCTATCTTCCCATCCTTCTTTCTTTCTTTTGACTGACAAGATTTTTTTTTTTTTTTTTCAAATTAATCTTTGGTGTTTGGGGGAAGTGGTTTGACTCCATCATTGCTTGGGACTGATAGATAACCTCATTTATCTTTTCAAATAAAGAAATGTGTGTGTGGAATTTATAAACTGTTAGACTGGTTTAACCACAGCACTGCCCTCCTGATAATGCTTTTTATTAAAGGATAGTAGTGATATGTTTCCTGTTTGGGGCTAAGTGGTGATGTACCTGGTTGAGTGCACACATTACAGGGTTCAAGCCTCTGGTCACCACCTGCAAGGGAAAAGCTTCACAAGTGGTAAAGCAGAACTGCAGGTTCTCCTTTGTCTCTTTCCTTCTCTATCTCTCCTCTTTCCTTTTCTATCTTGCCCTCCCCTCTCAATTTATTTCTGTCTCTACCCAATAATAAATAAATAAATAGGTTTCTGGCAGAAATGGCTCCTGATGGCCATTTTTAATTGGATAGGACTGAGAGAAATTGAGAAAGGAGGGGAAGACAGAGAGGGGGAGAGAAAGATAAAAGAAGCTTTGTTTTCAGATGCTTTGAGGCATAAAAGACCATGGACCCCATCCCTGATACTCTGAAAGTGGCCATAGTCGGGGCTGTCTCTGCTTGTTGGAAATAGGTAGAAAGAAAGGTTCAGCTCCCTGCTGCAGTCATTGATATCACAACTCTGTTAAGACTAGACAGTGCCAATAATGCATTGTAAGAACCACTAAATACCTCCTCTTGAAAGCCCTTTTTCCCCTTCATATTCTCAATGCAGTGCTCACTCATTCTTTCACACACAGACACACTTTTTGTTGGGGCACTAAGTGAAGCAATGTGAGAACAGTACCATTACTGATAATGAAAGTGATGTCCACCATATTGACAAGGGTGAATTTCTCATTGTCTTTTATTTCTTTCTCTATCTAGATGACACAAGTCGTTTTTACAAAATACTCCGGTGTTTTAAAATATTATTACTGTTGGGAGTTGGGCTGTAGCGCAGCGGGTTAAGCGCAGGTGGCGCAAAGCACAAGGACCGGCATAAGGATCCCGGTTCGAACCCTGACTCCCCACCTGCAGGGGAGTTGCTTCACAGGAGGTGAAGCAGGTCTGCAGGTGTCTATCTTTCTCTCCCCCTCTCTGTCTTCCCCTCCTCTCTCCATTTCTCTCTGTCCTATCCAACAACAACAACAATAATAATAACTACAACAATAAAAAAAAACAAGGGCAACAAAAGGGAATAAATAAATTAAATTAAATTAAAAAATATTATTACTGTTTTAATATATTTAATATATTCATTTATTTATTTGATAGAAGCAGAGAGAAATCCAGAGGGTATAGAGAAAGAGGAAGAGAGATACCTGCAGCATTGCTTCACCCAAAGTTTCCCCCCTGCAGGTGGGGACTGAGAAGCTTGAACCTGGGGTCCTTATACCTTGTAAAATGGGCACCGAACCAGATGTACCACTGACCCACCCATTATTTCTGCTTTTATGTTTATTGAGTATTGACTGTTTCCAATACTGTCACATACAGCATGTGAGCATGTTATACTTACTCTCATCTACTCCTACTATTCTCTACTGAAGTTATTGAGAAGTTCTAAATGATCAAATCATAATTGAAATTATTACTTACTTTATACATCCATGTGACATGAGCCCAGTAATTGCATGCAGGTTCCCATGTATTTCTCATTTCCAAGGTGATTACTAAATGAAATGGATATGAATTAGTAGTTAATATTATTTAAATAGTTGAAAATTTAAAACTAGGGATTCCAGGAGGTTGTTCAGTGGTTAGAGCACTGAATTATCAATTAGAAGATTCCACTTTTACTGATGTCCTCTCCCTCTATCTCTCCCCCACCCTCTCTCTCACCCTCTCTCTCATTCTACCTCTCTTTCTCACAAAATAAATATATAAACTTTTACAAAAATAGAAAAAAATTAAATCACACTAAAATAAAATAATTCTGCTCCTGAAAAATTTGGTTATGTTGAATCCTGATACTTCTTTTTTTAAAAAAAATTTATATTTATTTATTTTCCCTTTGTTGCCCTTGTTTTTCAATGTTGTTGTAGTTATTATTATTGTTGTTGTTATTGATGTCATCGTTGTTGTACAGGACAGAGAGAAATGTAGAGAGGAGTGGAAGACAGAGAGGGGGATAGAAAGATAGACACCTGCAGACCGGCTTCACCACCTGTGAAGTGACTTCCCTGCAGGTGAGGAGCCAGGGGCTCGAACCAGGATCCTTACACCGGTCCTTGCGTTTAACCCACTGTGCTACCGCCCAACTCCCAATCCTGATACTTCTTATATGTCTTTCTTTTTAAATATTTATTTATAAAAAGGAAACACTTACAGAGCCATAGGATAAGAAGGGTACAACTCCACACAATTCCCACCACCAGAACTCCTTATTCCATCCTACCCCCTGATAGCTTTCCTATTCTTTATTCCTCTAGGAGTATGGATCCAGGGTCATTATGGGGTGCAGAAGGTGGACGGTCTGGCTTCTGTAATTGTTTCCCAACCAAACATGGGCTTTGAAAGGTTGATCCATACTCCCAGCCTGTTTCTCTCTTTCCTTAGTCTGGTGAGTTGGGGCTCTGGGGATTCAGGGCTCCAGGACACATTGGTGGGGTCGTCTGCCCAGGGAGGCCCGGTTGGCATCATGGTAGCATCTGGAACCTGGTGGCTGAAAAAGAGTTAACATATAAAGCCAAACAAATTGTTGACTAATCATGAACCTAAAGGCTGGAATATTATAGATGAAAATTTAGGGTCTTCATTTTGCAGATAGCTAATACGCCTATTTTAGTTATATTCCAAAGGGCCCATGACTATACTATGCCTCTCTTTTAAACAGAACTAAGGACAGAAGTAAATGTGTACACACACTTACCAGCTTTTCATATATTTGCTGGTGTGTTACTGTCTTTCTTTTGCATTGCACTTTTTATCTCCTACAGTTCATAACTAATGTTGGCAGTAACAAGAAGTATTAGTATAACATTGTTGGATTGTATTCTCTGAAATCATATTATCTCTGGGGTAAAACAAAACATCTGTTTCAAAAGTCATGTAGCTTTCCGGATTTGAGGTCTATTGTTTGTTCAAAAGCTGGGTTAAGCATAATGCAGGATTCCACTTGTTTTGGTTCATTTGGGTAGCTATAGCAAAAATACAGTAGCTTCCATATGGGTAGTTTATGCAAAGTAGAATTGGTTTTTTTCCAGTGGAGCTTTTTAATAACATCCATAGAGAGTAGTTGTCTTATGTGCCATTTATATCTACATTAAAAAACTGAAGACACTTCTATGTCCATATAATTTGAATATGTAGAGTGTTTGTATATGTGTGTGCATGCATTTAATTTAAATGTAATATTAACATAATGATCTGAATCTGATATTACTATTTCTTGTATCAAACTCAGGGTAATCACTTTTATTAAAAGGTAGAATTACACAGAACTTTACTTATTAATGTGTATTTCCATCATGCTTAAAATAGTTCAAGACCCCTCTGAAGCATATTTTCTATATTAAACATTCAGTTTCATAACAATATATCATAAAATTGCCTCTGGGAACACATTCTAAAATGTCTCCATGTGTCTTATTTTGTGAATCCAACAAACTGTCAATACTCTTCAAATACTGTTCATTCATTTATTGTTATGGTTGATCAGCTTAGTTTTATTAATCATGACTTTAAGTACATGATATTTCATATAGGCAAGAAACGCAAGATCCCTGCCCCGGAGGGCTTCACAGTGACATGCCCCTGATCTTTGACTTGATATCTGTGCTTCTGGACTCCTCTATTTTGAAGACCTTTGACTTCTCTAGAAAATTACATTTGACTTAACTTGAGTGTGCAGTTTTCATGTCACTAATGATGAAACATTGCATGGTGTCTTCCAGGGGACAAGAATGGTCTTCATTCTGATTGTGGCCACATAAAAATGTCAGCTTCATCCACTAACCAGGACATTTTAGGAGAACAAGCAATGTTTTGGGGTGTTTTGTTTGCTTCCAGAGCTTTGCTATGGGTTTGTGTATACATGGTTCTATTGTTTCAAGCAAACCTTCTCTCTCTCTCTTTCTCTCTCTCTCTCCCTCTCTCTCTCTTTTCGTTGTACAGTCAAGGAGAGATTGAGAGAGAAGGAATGATATCACAATACCACTTTATAACTCATGAAGCTTTCCTTTTGTGTGGTCTTACGGGGGGGGGGGGGGGGGGGGGGGGAGGGGGGGTGTTAGCTGGTGGCTCAAACCTAGGTTCTCTCACGTGATAGTGTGCCCTCTAGTGGTTGAACTATCTCCAGGCTCCCAAATAAGCAGTGCTCTATTTTCTTTATGCTTTCTTTGTGTGAGAGGTTTGATGTGGCAAATGCCCAGTGAGATGGATGGAGGGGTAAATTTACTATATGAATAATAAAAATGTATGTGTAGGTAGATGTAGAAAGGAAGAATAATAAGTAATTTGCTAAAGGATGTAGTAACAGCTCAGATTCCATCCATCCCTTCATCAGTTTCTTTACTGTTACATATTACGTAAAATTATATAGATTGATATACATATATGAGATGATTTATTGAGGAAAATAAACATGGCCATTTTTCAGTCTCTCTTCTTTTAGCCTGCCATTCAGATTACATGTATTCAGGATATAAGTGCATTCATTTGCTCACTGAATTCTCCTTAAGCAGTGGTGGTTTTAAAAGATGATTTACAGGCTAATAAATACTCCAAAAATGAGTTTTAGTTGTGTGTTTAATTTAATCTTTAAAGCCAAAGAAGCACAAAGGAGTTAATTAAAGAAATTATTTAAGTGTCAATGAGGTTCTGTAGCATTTAATACTTATATTTAAGGCAGTACCTGTTATGAAATTCCCTTGTCGAAGAGATCCTGATGTAAGGTTGGTGGTCCACCTTTTTAAAAAATATGTATTTATTTATTTCTTCATTCCCTTTTGTTGCCCTTGCTGTTTTTTATTTGTTTTGTTGTTGTAGTTATTATTGTTGTCATCACTGTTGGATAGGACAGAGTCAAACAGAGACAGGAGGGGAAGATGGGGTGGGGGGAGAAAGATAGACAACTGCAGATATGCTTCACTGCTTGTGAAGCTATACCCCTGCAGGTGGGGAGCCAGGGCTGGAATCAGAATCCTTACTCCTGGCCCTTGCACTTTGAGACACCTGCGCTTCTTCTAGCGTTTGCCCTTCTTCCATAGCCAGTCAACAGCATCAGGTTGAGCCTGATGTAAAGTTTCGAGACCTCCTTTGAATTCCCGCTGCACTACTGTCCTACTCCCAGTGGCCCGCCTTTTAACTCACTTATATTCTAAACATGCCGCATCAGTTGTTTTCCAAACAGCACACTACTTGGTGAAGAAAAATTTCATTAACATCACAAAGCATTCTGTATTTTGATGTCATTTCTGTAGTTAAGATAATTATAGGGGGAGTCGGGCAGTAGGGCAGTGGGTTAAGTGCAGGTGGTGCAAAGCGTAAGGACCCGCGTAAGGATCCCGGTTTGAGCCCCTGGCTCCCCATCTGCAGGGGAGTCACTTCACAGGCAGTGAAGCAGGTCGCAGGCGTCTTTCTCTTTCCCTCTCTGTCTTCCCCTCCTCTCTCCATTACTCTCTATCCTACCTAACAATGACGACACCAATAACAACAACAATAATAATACAACAGCAATAAAAAGACGACAAGGACAACAAAAGGGAAAATAAATAAATTAAAAAATTTTTTTAAAATAAGATAATTAAAATTTTTTATGGTATGCAATAAACCAATAAAAGAAATCCTCATTTCTCTAAATAACCTCCTCCCTTTTATGCTTGTATTGGTGATTTGATATTGATTCACAAGATTGTAAGATAATAGAGATATGATTCCTTACAGTTCCCACCACCAGAGTTCCGTGTACCCTCCCCTCCATTAGAAACTTAATAATGATTAAATCACTAATAAAAATCTAAAAGAAAGAAGCAAAAAGATTAAGCTGTTTGCTCAGGCTCCCAATAAAGTAACAGCAATTTTGAATTAAGATGCAAAACCCTAGAATTTAGTGAGTTAATGCTGCCTTAACTTGCCCTTCTAGATATATACTTATCCAGCAGCTCCCTCAGATTGAAAACTCTGAAGAGGAAATCAGAGGCTGGCATTTTACAGATACTGCCAGTATGATTCTGTGTAAATCTTATGCACATTATATGGCTGGAGGAGAACTGGTTAGCTGTTTGTCACACTTTAATTGCACAGATTATGCAACAGGGGGCTCTCTAACAAAGGCAAAAATTATTGAGGCAATTATTGAGGCCTGATTTTGCTTCAGAAGCAGAATAAGTCTTGCTTATAATTTTCGAGGAAGTAGAAGCAAGATGCTGTGCTACTACAGCAGTTAGGATTATAAATTTATGGGGATGTCAGCATTGAGGACAATTTTTTCATGTCTGCAAGGCATTAATATAATGATGTGAAAACAGATGATTAGTATTCTGTCTGACAAAAGCAACAACACTCCAATTCCTTATGCCAATGTATTAAGAGAAAGAACTGGCCCATCAGCTTGGACTCCTTGGTGAATTTCTATGTTGAACATTAAAGAAGACAGAGTAATATTAGTTTAATGGATGAGAGGAAATTGTTAGATTCGGAAAGAACTATAGAAACAACACAATAAGTGAAGAGGACATTCCTTTGGAAGTTGACAGATTTAATCTTTGTTTTACTTTAATCACTTGTGAGCAAAAACCCTGGCTACTTGAATTTTCTCCTCTTTCAGAGTTTGCATCTGTGTGTTATATAATAATCTCGGTCAGCTAGAAAAAACACTGACTGGGCAGGGTATGTACCTTATTATGTGTGCAGCCCAGGCTCAAGCACTGCTATTATATGGGGGATATCATGGCATGGTGGGAAACCCCAGTGTTGTAGTGTCTCTTCTCTGTGTGTCTGTCTCTATCTTAGTGAAAAAGTCATTGAGGTGCAGTGAAAGTATGCATCTGTGAGGATGAGGAAACATATACGTGCATACATACACACATGCACTCAAGATTACTATGGCTATTTAATGATCAAAAACCACAAATTGTACCATGTACTAAGATAGTTTTTTTTTTAAATCTGTTTTTTATTATCCTTATTTATTTATTGGATAGAGATAACCATAAATTGAGAGGGAAGGGGGAGACAGAGGGAGAGAGACAAAGAGACACCCACAGCCCTGCTTCACCATTCCTGAAGCTTTCCCCCTGCAGGTAGGGACAGGGGCTCGAACCTGGGTCCTTGCATACTGTAACATGTGTGCTCAACCAGCTCTGCCACAACCTGGCCCCTAAGATAGTTTTTTCAATCCAGTTTCTCAGTTGATAAGCACCCTTAGTTGTTTTGTAGGAAATGAAATGAATGTTGCCTTTAGATACAAGGCAGTTTGTCGGGGCTAGCAATGCAAGAGAGAGATGAGCCAAGAACCAAGCTGGTGGTGGTGAGGCCATTCAAATCTTTATTCATCCGAGTGCTCCAGAGTCAGATGGTAGCACACCAGGTTAAGCCACGTGGTGCAAACTGCAAGGGCCAGTGTCAATCTCCTGGTCTGTGCTAGCTCCTCGAGGCCTGAAAACAGAAGCCCCCTAGTCGGAAAGGGAAGTGGCTTGACAATACCATACATGGTTAGGCAGAGAAAGGTTAAAGGGGGCGGGGAAAGATAGGGACTTCCTTAGCAACTGTTGCTGGGGCTTAACTGGTAGGATTAATAATACTCTGTGGGGGAATAGGGAGGAGACCTTAAATCATTTGTTAGACAAAGCAGAATATTGATATGTAGATAATAAAAAGGCAGGCCATTGCATCAAGGAATGCAGGGAGAAGCAGGAGGGCTGGCTTAATGTTTGAAAAATGCTGGGCCCCTGGAGGCAGAAAAATGCAGGATTTCTGGAGACAGGGAGGGCCTGACAGGGAGGGCCTGACGGGGAAGCAAAAAACTGAGTCCATGCTTCTTCCAGGCTCAATCTCACAAGAGGGAGTCTGACAGGAAGATTTGTTTCCTCAGTTCCCCATTTTCCAATGGGAAAAGCCTCAACATGTTCAACCTGGTTCTCACAGTATTCCCAGCAGCAGTTCTTAGAGTAAACTTCCACTAGAGGATGTAGGATAATAATAACTATTTCATATTTAATTATTTTGAAAAATAATTTCACATTTTGCAGATAAGTAATTGAATTCACAGAATTTTCTGTGATCATGCAACTTCTTCAAATTGCTTTATATTGGCACAATGGTTGCTTTCCAAATTAAAAGAGAATAAAAATTGTCAAGCAAGAAATGGGATGGGTGCCTTTAAAATTTCTAACTTGATGATTGCGACAAATGAAGATTCATTATCTAATTTCTTTTCATTGTACTTTGGAACATTTTGTTGACATATCATTCAGTAAGAATTTTTCTCAGTTTATAGTGAGTTTTCTCAGATTGGTTTCTTTTTCCCTCACTGTTGTGATTTTTTTTCCTCTAAGAAATAAAGTCAAATATAATTTATCAAAAACTGTGAATGGGAGAGTGGAGACAGCGTAATGGTTATGCAAAAGACTTTAGTGTCTTGGTGCTGGGGTCCCAGGTTCAATCTCTGGCATCATCATAAGTCAGAGCTGAGCAGTACTCTGGTAAACACAAAACAAACAAACATAAAATGACCTGACCAAACTGTGAATGTGTAGATAGATTTAAATATTTCATTATGTCTACTATAAAGGGAGTCTCCAGATCTCTCTGTGATTACTTATAATACATATGGTAATCTTATAGCAGTGACTGTAACTTTGTCAAAGTACCCGCTTTTCACATTTTCCAGTATGAACCGCCAAATTTCTGCCTTCAGATCTATGCGGGGAACTGCCGTAGACCTCTTAGCATTATTCTTGGCTCTCTGAATCATCCTTTAAAATTTCTTTCTTTCTTAAAAAAACAAAAACCATTTTATTCATTAACTTAATTTTAGGTTAGAGACAGAGAAATTGAGAGGGAGGGACCAGGCAGTGACATACACCTGTTTAAATGCTCACATTACAGTGCACAAGGACCCGGGTTCAAGTGCCTGGTCCCCACATGCAGGGGAAAGTTTCAGGAGTAGTGAAGCAGGGCTCACAGTTGTCTCTCTGTCTTCCTCTCTATCTCCCCTCCTCTCTCAGTTTCTCTCTGTCTCTATCTAATAACTAAATAAATACATACATAAAATTTAAAAAAAAAAATTTAGAGGGGAAAGGGGAGCTATGTGGAGAGAAATATCCTGCAGGTGGAGATTTGGGACCTGAAGCCCAGTCCTTGCACATCGTAAGAGGTGGACTCTACAAGGTGCACCACTCCCTTTGGTTTTCTGTTCACCCTTAAATGCATTATCTCTGGTTGACTTTTAAAGCCTCTTTTCTCAGTATGGATCTTTTCTACTGGAGCCCCTAAGGGTCAATGGACATCCTCCACACACTATACAGTGGATTGTGACTAATTCCTTTATAATTATTATTTTATATGTTAATGACATTTATTTTATAATTTGTTTTCTTTTAAAAATTTATTTACAAAATGGAAATATTGACAAGACCATAGGATAAAAGGGGTATAATTCTACATAATCCCACCACCAGAATTCCATAGCCAATCCCCTCCCTTCATAACTTTCCTATTCTTTATATATATATATATTTTTTTTCCCTTTTGTTGCCCTTGTTTTTCATTGTTGTTGTAGTTACTGATGTTGTCGTTGTTGGATAGGACGGAGAGAAATGAAGAGAGGAGGGGAAGATAGACAGGGGTAGAGAAAGACTGACACCTACAGACCTGCTTCACCACCTGTGAAGCGACTCCCCTGCAGTTGGGGAGCCGTGAACTTGAACCGGGATCCTTATACTGGTCCTTGCACTTCCTGCCACATGAGTTTAACCCACTGTGCTACGCCCGACTCCTGAACTTTCCTATTCTTTATCCCTCTGAGATTATGGACCCAGGATCATTGCGGGGTATAGAAGGTGGAAGGTCTCGCTTCTGTAATTGCTTCCCCACTGAACATGGGTGTTGGCAGGTCAATATATACCCCCAGCCTAGTGTGGCAGAGCTCTTGAGTGCAGAAGGTGGAAGGTCTGGCTTCTATAATTGCTTCTCTGCTGAACATGGGCATATAATTATTATTTTTTTACTGTGGTCTTCTCAAAGGAGTTTTGTATACTTTTATTTATTTTTTTATTAGAGCACTGCTCAGTTCTACTTTATGGTGATTCTGGTAACTGAACCTGGGACTTTGGAGCCTCAGGCATGAGAGCCTCTTTGCATAACTATTATGTTGTCTACCTTTACAAGCTTTGTTTACTTATGTGTTAATAAGTTTGTTTTCTTTTCCCTTTTCCAGAACTCTACAACTTAAAGAAGCATTATTATCTTAATCAACAAAAACAACAAAACTTCCTGGGTTTTGTCTGGGCTTTAAACAGACAGGAGACTTATTGCATCACGGGTTATTTAGGTAAAGCAAAGTAGGCAAAAGGGCAAAGATCATCAGTTATTCGTGAATGGTGGAGAGCCCTGAGTCTTTTAAGCTAGATAGCAGCACTCAGCTACACACGTTTTGTGTGTGTGTGTGTGTGTGTGTGTGTGTGTGTGTGTGTGTGTGTGTGTGTGTGTGTTTGTGTGTTTCTGTTTTCTTTTCTGGGGAATTACTGTTTTACATTCAACAGGAAATACAATAGTTTGTACATGCATAACATTTCCCAGTTTTCCATATAACAATACAGCCCCCACTGGGTCCCCTCATCCTTTTTGGACCACCCATTTAGGTCTTTGGTGAAGCAGTATGGCAGGTCCCAGGGAGAAAGAGAGCAGGCTGCAGGGGCAGAGAATCTGCAGGAACAGAGTGTACGCAGGAACCAAGAGCAGGAACTGAGAGCAGGAGCAGCACATAGCAGGAACAGACTAGTTACCAGTGCGTGGCTACACATATTCAAGTCCCAGGGAAAGCAGCAGGGTAGATCTGAGAAGAGCAGACATTGAGAGCAGTGCAGAACAGAGAGCTTTTTCCGTTAGACACTCCCTTAAAAAACTTGCTATCCACCCACAAGGGATTGCGGGTTTGTGTAAGTCCATAGTGTGCAACCTGGGCTGACTTCAGCCATATGCTGATTATGCAAAAGTCCCAACACATTATCACTTGATTTATTTTTTTTAATTTTTAACTGTTCGTTAAGAAACAATGCATGGGCTATAGAGACAGCATAATGGCCATACAAACAACTTTCTTGCCTGAGATTCTAAGTCTCCAGGTTCAATTCCCAGCACCATCATAAATCAGAACTAAGTTGTGCTCCAATAAACCCTAACTCATTAGTTATTCCAGTTTATTTTATTTTATTTTATTTTTTATTCTTTGTGCCTGCAGGGTTCAATTCCCAGCACCATCATAAATCAGAACTAAGTTGTGCTCCAATAAACCCTAACTCATTAGTTACTCCAGTTTATTTTATTTTATTTTATTTTTTATTTTCTGTGCCTGCACAAGGAATTCACTGTTCCTGGAGACTATTTTTTCCCTTTTGTTGCTCTTGTTGTTTATCATTGTTGTTGATATTATTATTGTTGTTATTATTGCTATTGTTGTTGCTGGATAGGACAGAGAAGAATCGAGAGAGGAGGGGAAGACAGAGAAGGGAAGAGAAAGAGATGTCTGCAGACCTGCTTCACTGTTTGTGAAGTGACTCTTCTGCAAGGTGGGGAACCTGGGCTCAAACCGGGATCCTCATGCTGGTCCTTGCTTCTTGCCATGTACGCTTAACTCGTTGTGCTACCTCCCACCCACCCCTAGTTAATTTTTTTACACAGATTAATATCATAAAAAATGTCTATCTCTGGGCAATAGTCCCTCCCCCCCTCCCTTCCTTTCTCCCTTCCTTTTTGTCATTGCTGGGGTTTCACTCCCTCTAGTCAACTTTTTCAGATAGAGAGAAGCAGAGGGAGAAAGACCATAGTTCTTCTCTTCCCAGCAGCACTTCAGTGCTCCCCAGTAGTACATGGGAGCTAGAAGCTGGGTCTCACTTGTGGCAGAGCAGGTGCCCTCCCACGTGGGCTGTTTCAACAACATTTAGCTACCTCTTTTCAATGAGAACTTTTCAGACAGACATCAAGTTCCTCAGTTTATCTTTTTCTGATTCTGGTTATTTGACTAGTTCTTTAAATGAGGCATGATCAGCAGGGTACAAATGAGTGGATGCCTGCCACTTAAACTCAGAATCAATCAATCGGATTAACTTACAGCTCATCTTGACATTTCTTGAAATAAATACCTTAACATTTTTTTTAGAAACACGTAACTGGGTCTCTTATAACTTTATATTTTTATACATCTTAAAATGGTCATGAAAAGATCTTTGGAGCTGAAATTTGTAGAACTAAATTTGAATTCTTGACCTGACTAACCCATACTTTAGATAATTAACCTTTATGATTTTCATTTTTGTTATAGTAATGTGTGGATAACAATGTTGACTTATGAAGTTTTGGGGAGAGTGAAGCGAAATAACATGCATAGCACCTGTAATAGTACTGTGACATGTACATTACAAGTGCCTAATAAGTCTTACTTTCTCATTTCTTTCCACCCCATTCTTTTTTTTTTCTCAGGTACTTTCAACCTGTACTTTTAAGTCTGACACTTGAGTTGCTGTTTGTGTATGGTTTTCATTCAAAGGCCTGAGATTTGTCTGAACTTATATAAGTTCTTAGTAAGGAAAACCAAGTGACTCATTGTCTGAAAACCAACTGTGATTTCCCCATCATTTGCAATGCTGGAGAAAATCTTTGGTAAGAACTAATTCATGCAAGAGATGCACTTGGGGGATTCTTGCTAATTATATCTGATATTTCATTGTGCCACAGTTTATGTGCTCTGACCTAAGCATTGACATAAAGCTTTTCCATTAATTATAGGCATCGTAAGAGAGACTGGGTAGGAACATCTACGACTTCATTGAAGGCCATTGTACAACAAAGGGAATTACAACATGGAGAATACTTTATGACTGACATCTAAAGAACATGATAGGGTTCACTCTCTGGAGCCCTAAAATCTAGACCAGTATCCCAGGAGGCATTAGGAGATTCTGTAATGTTTCTGGCCTGTATATGTTTGTATAGGACTTATTAGCTTCACAAGCAGAACAAGCTTAAGTATGAATGGATTATTCAAAATCCAAGCAATTACGGGGAAGACATGTTCTTGTCTTTGCATTTGGAAGGCCCAGGTCTCCTGGTTTTTATTGTTGTTATTACCTGAACTTTATCTCTGTAATTCAACTTTTATAGAGTGAGACTGAGATAGATTGACAGAGGAAGCGAGGGAAAGATGCAAAAGCAGCACTTCAAAGCTCTCCCCGCCCCACCCGCCGCAGGACCACACTCAAACCTGGGTCTTGATCCTGGCAGACTAGGAGCCTTACCTGCTGAGCTATTGTACCAGCCCCCAGGTTTCTTCTTCTTCTTCTTCTTCTTCTTCTTTCTTTTCTTTTTTATCTGATAGTTGCAACTATAACTTTTCCTCAATTTAGGGCATACTTCCCCTCATCACACCCTTAAATTATATATTTCCCTATGATTTACCAGAATAGCATTTTCAGAAAATAGTTCAACATCTATTCTTGAGATGCAAAGGGGACAAGGGAAACACATACCCAGGTTAAGGAAATGCATTTTCTACTATATTTATCATTATATATATACTGTTTTCTTATTATAGCTGCTACTTAAATAGTGATATCAGAGACTAAAGTAACACTAGAGGCAGGCTGGGTGGTGGTACACCTGGTTGAGTGCACGTTTTACAATGTACAAGGACCCAGGTTCATGTCCCTGGACCCCACCTGCAGGGGGAAAGCTTTGCGAGTGGTGAAGTAGTGCTGCGAGTGTCTGTTTCTCTCCCTCTTTATCTTCCCCTTCCCTCTTGATTTCTGGCTGTCACTATCCAATAAATAAATAAATTTAAAAAACTTAAAAAGAAAATAAATTAAAGATGATAAATAAAGATGATTCCTGTGCCAAAACAAGTGCATAATTCAGGTGAATTTTTTAGGGAATGAAGACATTTTACCTCGTTTAAGATATGACATTAGATCAGTGACAGAAATTAGAGGATTACAATGATGGGGAATCCACTGGGGCGAGTTCTCTAACCTCCTCGATGCAGCTAGAAAAGGAAATAAACAAATATCTACCTTGTAGTTCAGCTAAAGTGATGTAAATACTATTTTTGTAAAGGGAATGGCAACATGTAAACATGTACTATAAACTTCTCAAATTATTATTTTGATTTCATGTCCTCATATTTTTCTTAAGTAGTTCAGCTTGAGTTAGCGAACTCAAGAAGAGAGTTTTTGTGTTGAGAGTTTTTGAGGCTACACTCTTAGAGCTAAAGAGTAACTTAATGTGGTCAACAGTGGGAAAATAAACACTTTTAACTCTGATCCAGAGCAAATGAAAATTGCAGTGGGAGGATATTTGGGAGAATTGCGTTCTCCTTTCTTACAGCAATGAATGAGCATTACAGAGACATGAGCATTGCATGAGACACATGCAACCCTGGAAGACAAGCTCTAAAGGTTGATGAGTGAAGTGGCATTTTACATGTAATGTTTTCATTTTTTCCTATATGTGGCAGGAGACACACTGAAGTCATCACACCTGGATTAAACTCACAAAATTTTCACTCATCTAATGTGTGATGTGAGGAAATTATTTATTGAGGTCCTTCCATGGTTGTTGAGGGACTCAGAGACATAATACATGGGAAGATGATTTCTAAGTAGCAAAAACTATATATTTGTAAATGATAATTGCATTATGTTTTTACATAGTTACAATTACTAATAGTATCATATTTTTATTGACATATGGTATATTTGCCATATGAAATTTGCTATATAAAGTGAATTTACTGTATAGAGGCATCTACAAATTATTAGAAAGTGATTGCTTACATTGCTTTTTCCAATGTATTTTAAGCTGAAGTTCTGGCAGAGAAAAGCAAAGGAAAGTATAGCTATAGCACAGGATACAATTCATGATGAAAAGGTCTGATTTTACCCATCAGGTGTGCTGTGTTAGAGTCCAATGAGCCCCTGTTCTCCAAGTTTTGAGTTAGGATCCTGATCTCAGCAAGATGATGTATGAGCAAAACTGATTCCTTTGTGTGTTCCCAATGGATAAGGACATTTACAATATTCTACAAATGACAATGTTATTTGTCATTACAATGCCAAGGTTAGTCATTCACTTCAAGTGATCTACCTTTGTTAAATGAATGTCCAGGAATGAATAATGATGTATATGAATCACAAGGTAGGTTTTCCTGCTTGGGAAAGTGGATTTTCTTAGCAAGGATTCAATATAAATGGACATTTTAAGAACAACATGCCTATTCTAATACTTTACATTATTATCATATCATCTTTGAATCTTGCAGCAGCTCAGTGACGCTGGTATTGTGTCATTATCATTGATCTGTTTTGCTGATGTGGTTTAGCACTATTGAATAATTTGTCAAGTTATCTTCATTTAGTTGGTGATTAAGACAATAATCCAATATGATTATGATGAGCTGAACTGTGAACTGGCTGGGGGCAGGGAAAATATAAGAGTTTGTAGCATTCCCCTTGATAACTAAAACAAAGTTTTGCATACAGTCTGTACTGAATACAAAGTTTCAAAGGGTACATTGACTCTGATAGATTAAATGAGGAGTTGAAATCTTGGCATATGAATAAGAGAAAGTCAATTAAGTGCTATGATTTTTCTTTTTAAAATACTTACATGATTAAGACTAACTGGAAGACAGAAATTTAAATATAACTATATAATTACCCTCTCCATGTGTATCTGGAAACTTTTTCCAAAGTAATTAAAACTATTTCCATCCATGACAGCTTTAGAATTGTACAAGAAAATTCTCAAGTTGTTCAAATAAAGCATAACAAAACAAAGGATTTGATGGCTTACTAAGTGGAGTGCAAATGCTACCATAACACAAGCACCCGGGTTCAACCCCAAAGTCTCAGCCTGTAGGGGGAAACTTCATGAGTGGTGGGGCAGTGGTACAAATGTCTCTCTTCTATTTCTCCATCTCTGTACCTCTTTTTGTCTTACCCTCTATCCAAAACAAAACAGAACAAAAAAATAGTCACCAGGAAACGGTAGGGTCATGTAAGCACCAAGCACCAGCCATAACCCTGGTGGGGAAAAAAAAAAAATAATAATAAAATAAAAATCAGGGATTTGTCGACCTTGAGATATTGCCTTAAAAAAGAAAACTTATTCTTTTACGTAAATCAGCTAAAAGCATATTCACTCTCATTCCTAACTCCCAAATGCAAAGATACTGAAATGCCCTACTAATGGTGAAGGAGGACTTTAGGAAGTTTAGTGACTCAGGTAGGAAAGCTGTATTCCGAATATCTAAAAATACAATTAACTGAAGTACTGCTTCTGAGCTCAACAGCCATTGTACTTAGGTCCTAGAGGACTTATTTTCCCTCTATATTTACCTTTATCCCTCCCTCCCTCACTGGGGAAATGGAGTAAGTGAAGCAGTTGATGATGACTAAAAAGGCTGAACAGCTAAAGAGCACTCTGAGGAGTGCAAGAGAATAGGCAAAGTCTAGGGACTGGGTCATGGCACACTTGGTTGAGCGCACATGTTACTGTGTGCAAGGACCCGAGTTCAAGCCCCATATGGTGGCAAAACAAAGAAAACTAAAATCAACCAAGCAAAAGGCCAAAAAAAAAAAAAAATCCTATCAAGCTTTGACACCCTAAGATGTTAAAAAACAAACAAAGAAAACTCAAATTCTTAGATTCTACTCTTGGAGATTTCTGCTTCATCTTCAGAAAAAAGTCATGAAGAATCTTGAGTTTTCAAAAGTTTTAAAAGTGTATCATGCATTAAAAAAAAAGAATAAATATCATCATCATCTCTTTCACTCATTTGGCATTTTCCAGCTTTCAGAATGCTTGCACATACATATTCAGTTCTGTGAGGTAGATGGCGATGATTATCCCCATTTTGAGCATAAGAAGGACTATAAGTTTAGCAGTGATTTCTTCAAGGCCTCACTATACACCCACTCTTGGACATTTCTCTAGATTCTTCACCTTAGGTGACCCTAATTTCATATTGGGCACTGAAATGCAAAAAGAGCCCCCCACATTCAGCCAGTATTATCTGTCCCTGTTTTCTTCAAGAGTATGATAATTCTTTTGGGAGTCAAGGCAAGAAAGCACTTGTGAAAGGTGATCATTTCCTTAGCTGATTATGTTACCAGTTGATTTTTTTCTGCCATGTTCATGCTTATTTTTTGTCTTCATCAATAGTGAAATAGTCAGGACTTAATTGTTTTTGTCCAAAACTGAGCTAATCAAAACACACCAGTGGTAACTGTAAAAGTTTCAAAAGAAAGATTGAAAACTGTGTTTGCAGCATGAGGCATTTTACAGTTTAAAGACTGTCATGGGGAACCTTGAAACAAACAGGCTTGCAGAAAAATTAGAAATTTGAGATGCCGCACTTAGGGGAAAGACATAATTCCCTTTCCTCCATCCTTACACTCCTGAAAATGTATTTGGCTTCAAACTTCACTTTTGGAGTAAAGGTGTGTGTATCCTTTTCACTTGTTTTATATTGTCTTGTATTGTCAGAGTCCTCAGTGTCCCTCTCCAGCCACATGGAAGTATTGTGGGTGAAATGTGCTCCCTACTGAGGGTTGGGATTTCCCTGCTCTTAGGGCAGAGCATATTGCCTATTTCCTTAATCCACCTCCCAATCATCTGCTCCATAAGTCTCAGTCTGTCTGTGGTTTACCCAGAGGCAGCACAAAATCCACGTGGGGCATAGAAGGGCTGCTTCATATAGACATGCATTCCTCATTGCCTAATTGCATTTCTGCTAGGTTCACAGTTTTATGTTCACATCTATTGGATTCCTGAAGCCTCTCTGGGTGTTACATGCATTTTCAATAGCTTCCTGGGTCTGCATTTTCTTTGCTGTTCTTCTTCTAGCATTTGCCCTTCTTCCGTAGCCAGTCAACAGCGTCAGGTTGAGCCTGATGTAAAGTTTAGAGACCTCCTTTGAATCTGGAGAGGTGGCAGTCGTTGACTATGTTCTTTGTTGTGTCTTAGGGTATCTCAAACATCCACTTGTGTCTGCTTGACAGTCATGTATTTTATCTTTTGGCACTATGCTTGGAGAGATATTGTCAGAATAACTAGTAGGCATTTCCAGGCCTTTGCATAAATAACGGTTATTACTCACTTTGTGTTTCCAAAACCTTTCATTTTTATACGGGTGACATTATCTCCTTGGCTGAATTTTCTGTGACAACTAGCTAGCAGGTCAAGCACTCTAGGAGACCTTACTGCATTCCAAAACTGGGTTTTAACTGCACTGGCTCACCAATCACTTACAGCCCCTCTATTCTCTTCCTGGTGCAAGGTGTACATTTAGTTCTTCATTTTTGGGACTGAACTTGCTTTGTACCTTTCCAGACAGAACCAAAAAGCCTGGGCTTTTGATGCAAGGCTCACTCCTCATTTTTAGGGACTGAGCTTACTTTGCAGTTTTCTAGACAGAACCAAGAAACCTGGGTTCCAAGAATGAGGAAGCACTTTTTCCTGTTCCAAAATCAGCTGTTGGTGAAACCCAACCCAAGAGCCCAAAGTCATTGTTACTTTCTCCAGTGTCCACTACCTTTCTCCGTAAACATACTATTCTATTACTTGTTAGAGAGAGGTTGGACAGCATCCTCTCAGTCCCAGGCACCTTAAACCCTTTCTCTGGGTACCTGGGATCCTTTAACCGACCTGTGGTTGTTTTCTTTTGGGGGGAGGGCCAGGACAGAACCGACCTAAAGCTGCAGTTCCCTCGATCTGCCTCTGAGAATTTCTCATCCAAACCTCAATCACGTAGGATTGCGTAGAGAGGAGAAAAGGAGAGAGACAGAAGACAGAGAAGGGGGAGAAGGGTGACTGACGGGGAGGGAGAGAGAAAGGAGTCTGGGAGCCCAGGGCTCGAGCGGGCAGGAGGACCCCCGCGCTCTGCGCCCAGAGAGCCCGGCCCCCAGCCCGGCCCCACCTGGGAGCCCCAGGGCTGTGGGACAGGTAGGCGAGCAGTGAGGAAGGGACTCGGGCGGCTGCCGGTTCTCGGTCCAGCCCGCCGTCTGGGTGATTGTCATCCTTTCCTGGAGTTTTCTGCGGAGCTAGCGCTCCAGCCAAGCCAGTTGGAATCTGGCGGCGGCGGCGTCCAGGAGCCAGTGCGGCTCTGCGCGACCAGAAGCTCACCCCATGAATAGGACTCCGCCCTGAGCGCCCCCTTCGGGGTCTGGGAAGGCAGCAGCGCGGCGGCAAGGGACGCCCCCACTAGCCCAGGACTCTAAGTGGCCACCCGCGCAGCAAGTTGGGGGGAGTTGTCTGCAGCCCGCACCTGCTTCCCGGCCCCGAGCCTCCCGTCTGCACCGGGTCCCCGGGCCCGGGTGGCGCCCTCTGCCGCCCCCCGCAGTCGGCTCGGGCGGCCAGTCTGCGCCCAGCTTGGCAGACCATGGTGGGCAGCTCCGGCGTGGAGCCGCAGCCACCTCGAGCCCGAGTCGCCCGCAGCCGGCGCCCCGCCCCTGCCGAACCGACCCGCGGGGGTTCGCAGCGCTCCGGTCACCTCCATCCCCCGGCGGGATGGGCCCCTCAGGACTGAGCGATCGGCCTGGGGTCCTCCGGGTAACCCCCATCTGATCTGCCGCCTGTGAGCCGCTCACTGCCGGGCCGCGGGAGCCTGGGGGGGGTGGGGGACCCGGGCAGCCAGGATGACCTGATCTGGAGCCCGCCGGGGCGCCCCTTCTTTGCTTCGCTCCCTCTGAGCCTTTGCGGAGACCAGCTTCGGGCGGCGGCGGCGGCCCTGGACGGACCATGGCCCGGAGCCTCAGTTAGAGGCGTGTGGGCGCCGAACTGGAGAGGATACCTTCGGCATCGCTGCCTTTTGAGGGGGCTTAAACTACTGAGTCATTCCAGATTTAGGATTCCCTAAATAATATCACCAACTGTGCCCGGCTCCTGCCAGAAAGCAAGAGGAAAGAGAAACAGCACCTGCTCCGGGGACCCCGCGCACCCCTCCCCCCTTACTGCGCGCTCGCCGCTGGCGGGTTTTTCCCAGAGGGGTGCCTGGCCCTCGAGGATCACCCTCCTTAACTCCCTCCCTTCTTCCCTCCCCCATCTCTCCCCTCATCCCTTTTTCCCTCCCCACCCCCCTCCCCGCGCCTCCGGCTCTCTTTGCAGCGCTGCTGGCGGGGGATCGCGCTCGCCACAGCTGGAGACAGCTGCACCGCCTGGCGCCCCAACCCCGACTCTGGCTAACCGCTCCCACTTCGCGCCTCTCGGAATCCCAGAAGTCCGGGTGGCGGGCTCCCCCCAGCCCTTCCAACCCTCCCCCCCCCAACCGCGGCCGCCGGTGCGATGCATTCCATAGACCTCACTCTGCCAGGACTGACCTCCTAAGCTCCAGAACTACGGGCTACAGGGAGTTAAATTGCTGCCTTCCTTTCTTCGCTCTTGCGGTTGGTAGCTTGTTTTTTCTAAAGGAACGTTTTATTCACTTTTTAGTATTTTCTACTGGGGTGGGGCACGTTACCCACCTCGGTCAAGACGCTGCTTTATAAAGGTTTTGTTTTTTTTAATGTATGTGTAGATATACTTTGGACACCTTACAACGCTTGCGCCTCTCCATCAGGGACACGGCTTGTTGTTTTGGACATCCTTCTTCCTCTTCCACTTGGTACTCCTGAACGCAGTGTGACCAAACTCCTCACTGCCCCCTAGGACGCGGATTGCCTTGGAGTGCTAGAGTCTAGTTGGTTGGAAGGCCTGGGACCGCCCCGCCCCCACCGGCCAGAGGTTGGGGAAGTTTACATCTGGGTTTTCACACATTTTTGTCGCCACTGCCCAGACTCAGACTAACCTTGTGGGCGCCGGGTTTTCTGTACTGCAGCCTCCTCAAATATTAGCACTGCCTCCCAGCGCCTGCCCTGTCCCTCCTGGCCGCAGAGGTCCTGCCCTCGCTCCAGCGGAGAAAGATCCCGAGGGCGCCGTGGAGCCTGGGGCCTGGGGCCCGCGCTGAGCAGCTATGGCTGCTGCAATAGCCAGCTCCCTGATCCGGCAGAAGAGACAGGCAAGGGAGTCCAACAGCGACCGGGTGTCGGCCTCCAAGCGCCGCTCCAGCCCCAGCAAAGACGGGCGCTCTCTGTGTGAGAGGCACGTTCTTGGGGTATTCAGCAAAGTGCGCTTCTGCAGCGGCCGCAAGAGGCCAGTGAGGCGGAGACCAGGTCAGTAGAAGCCCGGACAGTGGGCTCCCCAGAGATTGACACTCTTCCCTTCTCTTCAGCAAAGCACCTGGGGCACCAAGAGAAGAGAACCAGGAAGCTCCTTTTCCATTCTGGGTCTCTTCCTCCTCTAATTTCCAAATATCCCTAAGTTACCCTCTATCGGTTAATAAGTTCTTGTCGCATATTCAGGAAAACATACTTTGATGAATTTACAACTTTGATTAGTATAAGTTTTATATAGGTAGATGCTTCTGATCACAAGTAGCCTGGAGAGTCCTTGAACACCTCATTCCTTCATTCCTTTCTTTCTTTCTTCCTTTCTTTCTTTCTTTCTCTTCCCCAACCAACTCTCTGTCAGTCCATCTGTCCATACATACACACATACATACACACATAGTGTTCTTATATTACCTATTGAGAACTTGAGTATGAATAATTTCTCCTATCTTCTCTGTAGCATTTACTATAGTTTTTGACACATAACAGACACCTTGTAGATACTTAGATGAACATTTTCTCCACCCCCCCCCAAAGTTTCTCCATCTGTCAGATACTGGGATTGTTTTCTCACCTCCCCATTTTCCCACTTTATTTTACAGAGTTCCTTTCCTTTTTCCTTTTACTGTTTTCCTTATTTCCAAGCTCTCTGCACATTCACTTCCCATCCTATTGTTTCTATCCTTTGCACTCACACTTACTTTTGAGACTTTAAACAAACTTAATATAATATCTGCAGTGTAGTCCCAAGGAGTGTAAAGACAACTACAGGAGGGGCCAGGTGGTGGCACATCTGGTTAAGCGCACATGCCCGGACCGGACCTGGGTTCAAGCCCGCAGTCCCCACCTGCAGGGGGAAGGAAAGCTTTTAAGGTTGGTGCAGCAGGTCTGCAGGTGTCTCTTTGTTGCTTTCCTTGTCTATCTCCCACTTCCCTCCTGGGAAGTGGCTGTCTGTCAAATAAACAAAGATAATACAAATTTTTAAAAAAGAAAGAAAACTTAAGAGGTTTCAGAGAGTTTCTTAGCAAGACTTTTATGAAGTGGATTCACTTCCTTAAAGTCAAGTGGTTGGTCTTGGTGTGTTGCTTTGCTCACAGTGACTAGTTTCAGTTCAAGTCAGGATGGTGTCCCAGTCTGAGTGAGTGAAAAGCAAAATTGCTGATATTTGCACTTCCACTAGTCTTTCTAGATTTTCTGGGCATGGACTCCGGGTAATTTATAATCTGCACATCATCTATTCTTACTCTGAGGAAATCCTATGGGTGGAAAAAAAAAAAAAAAAGGCTTCCTCGTGATGAGTTGGCTGTTTCAGGTATTTGCAACTGAGACCGTAATGTTTTCCTGAGTTCCAGGAATGAGACATGTGGTCTGGAGTCACTGGTGAAAAAAAAAAAAAACACTTAGGAAGTCTGGACAAGTGGAACTAAGAATTAGCTTAGAAATTGGGATTAAGCCCTGTGAAGAAGCCACCTCACTTCCCACTGGATTTGAATGATATTATTCACTTCATAGGGAGCTCAGTTTGCTACACTGTGATGTTTGTAAAGTAATAAATGTGAGGCAGTAGATACCAAAGTCTGTAATTTTACATCCAGTTAATACAGCCCCTTACTTCCATCAAATTCATGCAATCTAGAAATATTTAGTAGTGAACACAGCAAATGACTCATATTGGGAGTATTGTATTGTTGTGAAGGGGTCATTTGTAGGCCATTTGTAAGGAGTTTCAAGACTGGATTCAGTTTAGCTCATAACTCAGTCACTCATGTTTTTGAACTGTGGTTGGTATACATTTATGAGGTTTTGAATCAATCCCACTTACATTCTCAGTTAAGAACAATTCAGAATTTGAGGGAATTGAGAGGTTATTGTTTTCTTTAGTGTGCTTCATTTGCTCATATTTTCCATCTACCTAGCATACATCTTGGCAGAGAGGGCTCTGATTAACAACTTCCTTTATGATGCATCATAGTAACAATCTGCCAGAGATACCACCGGACCTGTTAAAACATGCCCAGTATAGAGGTGACATGTAAATGTGTCTATACACCATGAATCTTAGACTGTCCTGAGGTTTATCTAGGAAGAGTAGAAGTGTTGGGTGGTGAACATCTTTATGGGAAGAAGATGATGTGCTATTATGGTTATTAACAATGCCAAACAACTAGTCTGAGGATTTGCTGTCAGCAGCCATGATTCACATAGCATAGCATAGGCCTATTTATAGAGAGATAGCACCTTCCACATCTCAATCTAGAGATGCTTCATTTGTTAAGTTGGGAGGAAGTTGCTAAATATCAAAAAGAAAGACTATGTAAGGAAAACTGCTTTATAAGTACTTTATAAGATATTCACTTAATATTTAAGTTATTCTTGAAATCACTAGTCCTTCTAAGCTGCATCCTTGTGGACTCCAAACTGAATCACAAATGGCAAAGTGATGAAATGAAATGACTTTTCTGATAGAATTTACATTCCTGAGATAAGTTTCATTGATCAAACATTCAGATGAATGAGGCTGAGACAGTGAAACTATATCAGGTGTGGATATGAAAGTCTATGGCTTGATCTTTTCTGGGTAGATATAGAATGTCAGTTTCTTGTGGGGTCTTCCCATTTAGTGATTTGTATAATGTTGAAACTTTACAAACCCATTGGAGATATGGAAATTACATGCTAACAGTCTCTGATTTAACTATGCTATTGCAGAATGAAAACATAGTAACTGGCACTGCAGAACTTTTTACTGTGTAGATCCAGAGCTATGGTTCATAGAGAGAACCTTTGCAAGTTGGTGGTTTATGCAGGGTTATACAGATAGACTGGGGCAAAAATAAAATGAGAACTAGGGCTGGTTGAGTTTTATTATTGTGGTCTACACATTACAACATTGCAAAAAAAAGTGGTGTCTCATGTCAAAGGGTAGAACTAATTTTGTGTGTTATATTTATGCCATTAAATATTGTTAATGTTGTCATCTGTTAACTAGAATAGACATGGAGTAGAAAAATGGTGGAAGGTAGTAGTATTATCTAAAACAGGCAACTAGAGTTCTAAAATAACAATTTTACAGCAAATGCACAATATAAAGGCAAATCCTAGAGTGAAATTAAAAAAATCAGGACAAGAATAATTAACCCATTAGGTACTGTATGGGCTGTAGCTCTTTGAAAATAAAATGTTGGAGACCTTGAATTGGCAAGTTGATTGAGATAACTGAAAACCTTTCATAAGAAAACCTTTAGCACATTTATTTGTATACGTTCTAATAAAGAAAGGAAAGATTTTTATTTGGATCATTATATCTGCAATACCTGTATGAGCTAGGTCTTCTGGAATATTTGCTTACATGTTAATGTTACTTAATTTATTATATCTTTATATAATAAATATGTTTATTATATATTTATTATATTACTGTCTAGTCATTATATCCATGAGGATCACATGGCTTATTCATCTCTGACATTTACTTTGTTTCTGCATACAAATGCTACAAAACAATATAGAAATGACTGATTACAAAATTATTTAGGTTTTGACTCAGAAGTTAGAGATAATAAATAGCATTTACCATCAAGAAAAGCAAAATGTTAATAGAATCTTTGAGTGTTGGAGTGTCCATGAACCTTGGAGGTCAGTCAGTATCACACTTTCATTTTTCATATGAAAGTCTTTCTGAAAAGTACAGAGCAGCTACATAAGCCAACAACTATGTAGTTTAAGTGACTATATATATATATATATATATATATATATAATATTTATTTATTACCTTTTGTTGCCTTTGTTTTATTGTTGTTGGATAGGACAGAGAGAAATGGAGAGAGGAGGGGAAGACAGAGAGGGAGAGAGAAAGACAGACAACTGCAGACCTGCTTCACTGCTTGTGAAGTGACCCTCCTGCAGGTGGAGAGCTGGGGGCTCGAACCGGGCTCCTTATACCAGTCCTTGAGCTTTGCACCACCTGTGCTACCGCCTGACTCCCAAGTGACTGTATATTTTTATTGTATTTTCTGTGTAAATGACTTCCTATTCTCAATTTGAAATAAAAACTACCAGTAATCAGGAATAATTTCTCATCTGGAAGACACTAGTTAAATAGTTTCATAAGTTAATTATTTGGTGTCATATGCCCCACTTAAAATAATATAGTATTCTTACACTGAAGAGATAAAGGGTTATAATTTTACTAAACAGTATTATTTTTTATTTGTCTTATTTTTCAAGTTCATCTGCTGTTATAAATTTGTTTGCACAAAACATTTCAATATTCTTCTAACTTGATATATATACATGTATATATATGTATATATATACATATATATACATACATACACTGGCACAGTGATTTAGCATATTTACTGGTAAGCTTACCTTTTAACATAGATGAAGAAAACCGACAATAGAAATAATGTTTAATTGTGTGATCTATGGAATCTGTAAGTTTAAATAATTTTAATCAGCATGTAGCTGATGCTTTGCATTTGTAGCAGTTATTTTTATTATATTTTGTTTTAGGAATTTGACTTGTTTGACCTACAGAATAAACCTAATTAAACAATATCTGGCTTAATGTATATTAAAACAATAACAAACTTTAGAAACCTGCCCTAAGGTTTAAACTGATACTAAGCATATATTTTAATCCTATTTTTCTACAGTATGAATTATTATCAACAAACTTTCCATTGTAAGAACCTATTAACAGGAGTTGGGTGCTAGTACAGCGGGTTAAGCGCAGGTGGCACCAAGCACAAGGATCGAAGTAAGGATCCTGGTTCAAGCCCCCTGCCCCCCACCTGCAGGGAAATTGCTTCACAGGCAGTGAAGCATGTCTGCAGGTGTCTATCTTTCTCTCCCCCCCTCTCTGTCTTTCCCTTCTCTCTCCATTTCTCTCTGTCCTATCCAACAAGTATGACATCAACAGCAACAATAATATCTACAGCAATAAAACAACACATGCAACAAAAGGGAATAAATAAATATTAAAAAAATTTTTAAACGAACCTGTTAACATAGCAGCTACTGTGATCTCTTGTTTTATTTCTTCACACAGAGATCTCAACAAGACACACTTCAGGAATGAGTCTTTAAAGATTTAATGAAGTTGGTTTTCTTCAATAGAATTAGAAAATCGATTTGCAGGAAATGAAGCAGTCTCTGTATTTGAAGAAATAAAAAGGAATATCTTGGAAGTTGATTAGAAAACAAAGTTTTGTCTCATAAATTATATTAAATAAAATTACTGAGCTTGCTAGGAGAGTAACACCACATTGATTTTATCCTTGGCAAGAACAATACTTATGCATCGAAATGATAACATGGATTTAGTTTTGCAATGTGCTAATAGTGATTTATTTTCTTGTCTTTTCCATGAGTGCTTCATCATAATGTATCTTTGCTATTGACTCTTCCTCATGAAACTATTATGAACTTTATGGGGATATCCAAGGCAAGTCAGAGATATAGGGGTTTTGACTTGTCCATCACACCACAGAGGTTTTATTTCTGTACAATGAAAAGACACCTGTAGAGTTTTCATTATGAGGTCACCTTCTAAGCATCTATAAGTAGGAGGAGGTTTTGGGGAATACTATCTATAATTTTATGTGAATACTAACTTTTAGTAATAATCAACTTTGCAAAATTTACAGTTTCTTCACTCTTTTGATCTTTCTTTTTGTGTGTGTGTGTCTGTGTGTCTGTGACTTTTTAATTATTATTTATTCACTTTTGTTGCCTTTTTATTGTTGTAGTAGTTGTTGTTGGGTAGGACAGAGAGAAATGGAGAGAGGAGGGGGAAATAGAGAGGGGGAGAGAAATACAGACACCTGAAGACCTGCTTCACCCCTGCAGGTGGGAAGCTAGAGGCTTGAACCAGGATCCTTACACTGGTCCTTGCGCTTTGCGCCATGTGCACTTATCCCACTGCACTACCACCCGATTCCCTCTTTTGCTCTTTCTTCTTCCCTCTTCTTCTTTTTATTAGAACATTGCTCAGCTCTGACTTATGTGTGTGCCATAGACTAACCTGGGACCTCTGGTACCTTAGGGATTAGAATCTGTTGCCTAACCTGCTGTACTATTTTCCTGGTCACCTTTTATTCTTTATAGCAATCTGTTGACACATTCCCATCTTAAACATGGCAAAATTAAGCATCAGAGTGACAGAGAGAGTTGTGGAGATTTCATGGAGACAGAAAAGTGGCTGAGCTTTTACAGGGTCCAGATCTCCAACTGCAGATTATTATGTGCTATTATCTTCTAACCACATTAAGGTAAGGAGACCAAATTTAAATCACCAAAATTGTTCTGAAGCTGGGAAACTCTTGTGGAGGGGAATCTGATGAAAAGTTCAAGGAGGGGTCTAGGCAGTGGCACACCTGGTTGAATGCACACTTTACTATGTCCGAGGACCCAGGTTTGAGCCCCAACTCCCCATGAGCTTCATGTGTGTTGAAGCAGGTACTGCAGGCCTATCATCCATTCGTCTATCTGTCTGTCTGACTATCTATCTATCTATCCATCCATCTATCTACCTATTTACCCCTCTTTATTTTTGTCTGTCCTATCAAATAAAGTCCCCTTTTGATAAAAATTCAGTGAAGGATAGAGTATGATGACAAAACTTGATTTGCTGTGTGTGATCTGGAGCCTGCGTGGAGGGTCTCTAGAGATAAGAAGTAGTAAGATGGGTAGCCTTATGGAAGTTTGCAGGCCAGTGTGGCTATGTCATCATATGTGGAGCCAGGGCTCCTGTCTGGGACATCCCTGTCTGCATGACAGGAACCTCAGAGACATCAAGGGATGTTGCTTTGGGCACCCAAGGGCCTTTTGGGAGACTTGAGTCCACAGGGGCTAACTTCCTTGACTGTAAACATAAACCATCACTTCAGATGTTTTTGCTTGTAGAGAGGTTAATACAAAGGTCAGGAAAACCCTGTAGAATTTACTATGTTTTTCATATGTGTGTGTGTGTGTGTGTGTGTGTGTGTGTGTGTGTGTGTGTGTGTAATTGTTTAAGTGACAATATAGCAGAGTGATTTATACAGGGATGTTGGGATGTTGCTGTCGAGCCTGAATTCAAACTCTGGTTATATTATTTGAAAGAACATTAGGCAAGCTTCTTAATATCTTTGTATATCAATTTGCTGGTTTGTAAAATTAAGCTACAACCCTTAGTGTTTAGTCAGGAAATGTCTTCCTGAGGAAGAGTCACTTATGTTGAGTTCTGAAGAATGAAGCTGATAAGCAGGTATGAAGAACATTGCAGGCAGAAAGAAAAACTTGTCAAGACTGAGGGGGATTAGTAATTTTAAAGAAAGTGTAGGTAGAGTAATAAGAAAGGGAAGAGACATTAGTATAGTAAGATGGCAAAATCCCTTGGGAAGAAATGGTATTTGAATCTACAGTCTAAAAAGGAGTGCGATATAGGGGTGATATAATGTGAATGGCATTATAAATTGCACATTGTGATGTTGGAGAGGAGGTCAGGTTGCCAGGGAGCATTAGTGGGAGCAAAGCAATCATTAGGGAGCTAGCATACCAGTCGGGCCAGCAGTCCTCATAAGTATGACACAGATAAACTAGGAGCTCCCTGGAAGCCTTTACTGGATTCACAAGGTCAATACAATTTTTTTTTTTTACAGTATCACATATTTTTCATTTTATTTTCTGGCTTACTTTGTCGCAAGTATCCATTTGCTTTTTCCAAGAGACTATGTGATGTATCCATAGGAATCTGTAGAAAAAACTGTTACTTTTTTTCTTTTTCAACGGCATGTCTATGTGAAGACTCGTCCTTTTTCAGTACTTCAGCCATAGCAGCATAACACAAGAGATTAAATTCACATGGAGATTTGAATTTTGATTTCTATTAAGCCAGATGTTAAAGGGTTTTGTAAAGACATCATTTATTCATTTTGTTTGTCTTGTGTCTTTCATTAAAATGTGTGGTCTATCTTACTATTTAGTGAGCATTTAAACATTTTTTTAATTTAACAAATCTTGAAAAATTTTGTCATAACTTCTAACTATGGTGAAACATTGGAAGATAAATATTTTTTAGGGGGACATGTGATGGCGCACCTGGCTAAGCACACAAATTACAGTGCTCAAGGACTCTGGTCAAGCCCCTGGTCCCTACCTGCAGGGGCAAAGCTTCATGAGTGGTGAAACAGGTGTCTCCCTCTCTATCTCCTCCTCCCACCTCAATTTTTCTCTATCTCTATCCAATAATTAAATTACTTTGAATTTTTGAAATATGAAAGGGTAATGAGACCAAAAATTTGAGAAACACTGGTGGCTATAATGATGATAAAAAAATATTACAGCAGTGGTCATGGATGTGGAAAAAAAGCTGATAATAGGTAGTTATAAGTCAAGAGAGAGTAAAGTCCTTGGATGATTCTTGCTATGATAATTTAATCCTCAGTTATTAACAACATCTGATGAGATGAAGGAAAACTACAGAAGTAGAATTTATATTGCTCAGATAAAATCGTTTGCAGACTGTAGGATATTGAGGTGATAAATTGGGGAGTGATAATATTTATTGTTTAGAAATAGAGGACTGTGCAGTGGCTCACCCTGTTCAGTGCACAAATTACCATGATCAAGCACCTAAGTTCAAGCCCCTGCTCCCCACCTGCAGGAGGAATGCTTCACTAGAAGGGAAGTACATCTGCGGGTGTCTCTCTTTTTCTCTCCCTCTCTATCTCCCCCTTACCTCTCAATTTCTGTCCTATCAAATCATATCAAATAAAAATTACCTCTGGGAATGGTGGGTTCCTAGCACTGATATAAAGACCCAGCAATAAAAAAAAAAAAAAGTGGCAAAAAAAAAAAAAAGTTCACCATACTGACAACTCATCTTTGCTTTTCTTTGATTTTCTTCTCTGCCAGGGTTATTTCTGGGGCTCAATCCCTGCATAACAACTCCATTACTCCCAGCTGCTATTTTTTAAATTTTATTTTGAGAGAGAGAGAGAGAGAGGAGAGAGAAGAAGAAAAAGAAGAAGGAGGAGGAGGAGGAGGAGCACCTTCAGCACTGCACCATTGCTTGTGAAGCTTCAACCCACCCCCCACCCCACCTCCACCCCCGTGTGGGGACAAAGAGCTTGAACCTAGATCATTTCACATGGTAACATGTGTTTCTGAGTACACTATCACCTGCCCTTTTTGTTTAATTCTTAAGTCAAAATTTAAAAATTAATGACTATGGTAATAGTGGGGTTTGGGCCTACGATCTCAAGCCTTAGGTATGAAATCTAGTTCATTACATTTTCACTATGTCTTTGGCCTAAGGGAACATTTTAGAGTACTCCACTGATCTTAAGGTATTGCTTACAAAGACGCTCCTTTGAGCAAGTATGCCTGGGCAGAGAAGATTATTAAGGAAAAGTGAAAAACAGCAGTTTCTCGGAATTTTAAAACTGGGAAGTCGGGCGGTAGCGCAGCGGGTTAAGCGAAGTGCAAGGACCGCGTAAAGATCCCGGTTCGAGCCCCCGGCTCCCCACCTGCAGGGGAATCACTTCCCAGGCAGTGAAGCAGGTCTGCAGGTGTCTATCTTCCTCTCCCCCTCTGTCTTTCCCTCCTCTCTCCATTTCTCTCTGTCCTATCCAACAGCGATGACATCAATAATGACTACAACAATAAAACAGCAAGGGGAACAAAAGGGAGTAAATAAATATAAAAAAATTAAAAATAAAAAAAGAATTTTAAAACATAAATGAATAATTGTCTTTAATAGATTTCAAAGATCCGTGACCTGATTATGTCCTGGATATGTGGTTTTTTTTTATATATAGCACCAGAGTGGATTTTATATATGAGCTTGGGCCAACCTCATTGACTATCTGCATAGTCAAGTAACTCAATACAACTTTTGTTAAGTTCTTTTTACTTATCTACTGTTAATCACTTGATCTGTTTGTATAGTGTATATACTCAGAGGCCCTCGGTTTCTAATCATCCTTCTGTTAATAATTAGAGTTTAAGTGTACATAGTCTTTTCTTCATGACTATTCACAGTTCAAGTGAGAGGGCCCCAAAGCTTGTGACTAAACTTGGTCCTATCTAGAGACAAGAATGGAATGGGATAAATAAGGTATATCTGTTGAAACAGTAATGTTATAGCTTAGAGATTATATAGGCCAGCATCTCTCAGACCTAGTGCAAAATGAAAGCAACTATGAGTTTAAAAAACACACTAGTGCCACATACCTAAAAATTGAATGTGTACACTCTGAGATCAAGACATCAAGTATCAGTTTTGTCTGTTAGTTGATTTTTTAAAATTTTTATTTATAAAAAGGAATGACAAAAACCATAAGATAAGAGGGATACAACTCCACACAATTCCCACCATCAGAAATCAGCATCCCACCCCTTCCCCTGATAAATTTCCTAGTCTTTATCCCTATGGGAATATGGACCCAGGGTCGTTATAGGGTGCGGAAGGTGGAAGGTCTGGCTTCTGTAATTGCTTCCCTGCTGAACATGAGCATTGGCAGGTCGATCTGTACTCCCAGCCAGTCTCTCTCTTTCCCTAATGGGGTAGGGCTCTGGGGATGTGGGGCTCCAGGACACATTGGTGTGGTTGTCTGCCCAGGGAAGTCCAGTTAGCATCATGGTAGCACCTGGAACCTGGTGGCTGAAAAAAGGGTTAACATATAAAGCCAAACAAATTGTTGACTAATCATGAACCTAAAGACTGGAACAGTTCAGATGAAGAGTTGGGGGGGGGGGGTCTCCGTTTTGTTAGTTGATATTTTTTAACCCCTTAGATGAGTCTACTGTGGAGGCAGGATTGAGAATTACCAGCCTGATCCAATTGTATTGTTTCATACCTACGGTCTTAAACAACAACATCAAAAAATAATGATTTTATTCATCTACAATTTTAGTGACATGTTTGTAATGCCCAGAAACCATGTATCCTAGTTTTGCTATAATGTTGATCCTTTCCTTTTGCTAATTCTTGAATCTTTTAAGTTTTCAATGGCATAAAAATTTCAAACTATACTTTGTTATATATCTGTGTGCTTTGTTTTCTTGAGTAGAATAAGTTGCCAAGGACAAGATCTTTGCCCTATTTATAATCTCAGTATCTAGCTTCCCATCTGTGTCATTGCAATTCTTTAGTATATGTGCTGCCGAATCAAGCACACAGTTCTTTAATCACTGTTAAATAAAGGTGTTAAGTGACATACTGAATTATTGAATCTTACCTTTACAGCAAACCTTGGAGGAAAAGGCATTCTTTAGTTAGGATCTGCAGTTCTCAAGGAGGCTGAAACTGTTGGATCTCACTTCTTGCGTGCACAAGATAAGCTAGAAGTAGATTCTAGATTTACACTCAGGCTTATTTTTTTTTATTAGTCTGCCCCCCCACCCCTAATCTGCCAGCATAAGATAGAGTTTAAAGTCCTTAAAAAAAAGGAAAAAAAAAAGGAAAACATTGAGCTTATGAGTGAAGATAGGGAACAATCATTTATACCTGACTTCTTACACGAGAGAAAGTATAAGATCATTTTCCTAGTGAGCTGCTCTGGTTATCCCTAGCTGCAACATGTGGCTTAATTACCTGTACTGTGCTAATAAAATTACCTTTGTGTAAAGTACCAGTCTTTATTTCTTTTGATTCTAAGTTAGGCCTATTTTGTTCCCTCAGGGGTTATGAGTCAAATCTGGTATGCTGCAGTGTTTTAGACTTCTTTAAAAACCAACGTCAAAAAAAGGATTGAAAGGAAGTGTGAAAAAGACTCAGTAGTAAAAAAAAAAAGTGACCGTATACAATTAAAAACAAAAAAGCAAAAGATTCTGAAGATCCTTTTAAAACTACAGAACACCCATGTTTATTTTATAAAGTTCCATCTTAGGAACGTCACAGTCACAAATAAATAACTTTAAACAAAAGTCATTGTGGTATTTCTTTGCCTTCTCGGAGGCCTTTCTGTAGAGCCAAGGAGGGGGAGAATATCAGAGAAGCTCCTTTCAGTAGTGTGGAACAGCCGTGTCCCACTCTGAGTTTGCTTCTGATGACTTAAATGTTTTGCTTTAATTAGAGGAATTCAAAAGAGGACCCAGATCACTTTCCCAGTGCCCTAGAATCAGATAATATTCTTCAAATAATTAAAAACCAGGGCCAAAGTTTAAATAATTACCAAAATTAGAGACCCACAGTCAAATTACCTGATTAGGATAGATGTAGGGTTCTGTTTATAGACAAGTAACTCTTTCTAAATTATGTACATAAAAACCATGTCACATGTGATACTATATTGAAAGAAACACACCGGAGAGGGCAGTCACCCCCAAATTATCTACAGAGGCAAGAAAAGTAAAGACTGGTTGGTGTGTGGTTAGTAATAAATCATAGCTGATAAGGTCTCAGGTGTCAAGGAAACCCAAATTTCTATGTATCAACAGATGTAAAGCTGTGGTTTTATCATATTGTAGTGCTTCAGTAGACATCTGTGACCAGAGTCTAGTTGTGAATTGAACAATAAATGCCATAAGATGGAATGAGCCAGAAACTCAGATATTCAGAAAGGAAACCCTCTGGTGTAGGATAGCCTTCTGAGAGATTTATGATGTCCTTTCCCTTAGCAAAGAAAAAAGGGTTCCCACATACTTTTTCGCTGAGCCTCTCATTCCTTAGCAGACCTTACTGCCGTTATCTATACTCCGTGCATCTTGCTCTGGAGAGTGGTTAGCAGCATCTCTGCTGGGCTGCCTCCACATTCTTTTGCTCTGATATCTTGAGAGGTTTACCTATTCCTCCTTATCCACCCACAGACCTTGAGAAAAAAGCAATAGCAAGAAACAAATTCACTTTAAAAGCCTGATTTTCCCAGTAATTTCACAAAGTTTTCTTTGAGATGTTCCTGAGCTGCATTTCTGGGCTATTACCCAATTTCTGGATTCTTGAATTAGTTTCATGCATTATGTTTCTACCACTGGGGCCACTATATTGGTTGGGGATGTAAAGACTGAAGTTCCTTGGCTTTGACTCTTGTTACATAGACATAAATTACATAAATTACAGTTCTGACCACTTTCTCATGCTCAGTACTATTTTCAATTGGAAGTTTCTTTTTTCATATTTATAAAAAGGAAACATTAACAAAACCATAGGATAAAAGGGGTACAATTCCACACAATTCCCACCATCAGAACTCCGTATCCCATCCCCTCCCCTGATAGCTTTCCTATTCTTTATCCCTCTGGGAGTATGGACCCAAGGTCATTGTGGGATACAGAAGGTGGAAGGTCTGGCTTCTGTAATTGCTTCCCTGCTGAACATACAGATAGTTCCATACTCCCAAGCTGTCACTCTCTTGCCTAGTGGGGTGAGACTCTGGGGAAGCAGCGCTCCAGGACATATTGGGGGGGGATTGTCTGTCCTGGGAAGTCTGGTTGGCATCATGGTAGCATCTTGAACCTGGTGGCTGAAAAGAGAATTAACATACAAAGCCAAACAAGTTGTTTAGTCATCATGAAACTAAAGGCTGGAATAGTTCAGATGAAGAGTTGGGGGGGGGATGTCTCCATTTTGTAGATAGCTAGTAGGCATATTTTAATTTTATTCCAAAGTGCCCATGACTATACTAGTTTTTTTTTTTTTTCATTGAGCCTGAAATCTGATATGCAGGTAGGTCCAAGTTATTGTCTGGGGAAATGATGTCATGGCTGGAAAAAGCACCAGAAAGCTGGATCAAGGAAAAGAGGAGATTCCAAATATGGGAAAGGGGTATAAATATTGTTGACTATAAACTCCATCAATTTGATCTGATCTGGGGCCCATATTCAGCTTTGGAGCCTATGTGACCTCTGCATCCCTGTAGATCTGAGTTCACATTCTTTTGTCATAAGTTGGAACGTTCCAAGCTGCCCCAATTTCAGGTCTATCTTCCTCAGGTGTAGCATAGAGTATGTTGTCCAGCCTCCCTTCAGAGGATGGAACCTTCTCTACTGTTGTTGATCCAAGTTGAGCGCAAAGTCCTATGGGGACCCACAGAGGGGCCTATTGTGTTGTTCCTGATAGAGATGACTGGTAATATTGAGGAAAGGGGTTTATTTGAGGTCTAGGCCCATCATGTCTGTTTGGAAATCTCAGGACTCCTCAACTAGGGCCCCAGTGGAAGCTTCTTTTTACTGAGTGGATGTTTATATCTGTGAGGGCTGGAGAGTCTTTTTGTTTCTATTTATTATTTGAATCCAGGATATTGTCTGAATGTTGACTATTTTTTTTCCTTTGGATTGAAATCGAATACTGTCTCATTCCATTATGCACAATCACTTGAAGATAGTGTCTGTGACATTAGCCTTGGGAGGTTCACCTAGTAGGATATACAGGTTAAAGTGTTGGTGGACTTCAATTGAAAACAGCAGAGCTCATTGTAGTCCTTCACCTCACAGAAAAAGAGACTGAGCTGAGGAGGGGGTAAATGAGATCATGTAATTAAAAAAGGCAGAGTGAGGATGAGTATATATATATACTGGTACATAATAGTCTTCTATTGGGCATTGCCTGATACTGTAGCAAGATCCATCTAGCTGGTTTTTGAATTGAGAAATATAAATGTGGGATATTGCTTTTAAATATCTAGTAAAGTATATTGTCAGATATATCTCTTTGTTATGTTTTGAGGCAGGATACAGCAATAGAGAGGAAGTCCTGTTCTTTCCCTGTAAATAATGTGTCATTAAGATTTGTTAACTTGGGCCAGATTTATTTTATTGTGTTCCAGTTTGTAGCTTTTCTGTATGAGAGGTCTTCTTTTTAATGTCTGCATTTCTGGAAAAATAGCAATCATTTCTTAATGTAAAAAAAAAAATAGCCACAGTTAGGAGGTGACTCATTGGCAGAGCACATGTGTGAAATTCTGAATTCAATCTCTAGGATGCATTAAAAAAAAGTAATCTATTTTGTGAAAATGGAGGTGTGGGTTCAAGTTCTGGTTGAAAGTATGCTGTTTCACTTTATATATATATCATCAATATGAATAGACTGAAAAATCATTTTTCCTCCTCACACAGTGTATTAGCCAACCTTAGCTTTGTTGACATTTTCAGTACAATCACTATTTCTGTCCATTTTAGTTTCTTTAGTTGATATAGTTCCTATATAAGTGATTTACTTTTTTGTAGCTTAGTTTTTCCCTCCAGACTGTGTTGTTCAACTCTACACCTGTCTTTTACTTACCCATATACAGTCCTGTATTTATACATCCTTCTGCAATTCTGTCCATTATATGGAGTCCAACTCAATTCCCATCTCTTTGCCTGATCTTCTCAGATCTATTCTGGCAGAAGGAATCAATACCTACCCCAGGCTTCATGTGTCATTGTATCTGTATTGCTATCTGCAGTTTGATTTGTCTTATCTTGTCTTGTAATTACTATGACTTGTAGTTACTGAGTAAGGTAAGGGCCCTATATTTCAATGTTCTCTTCATAGTAGGTAGTCATAAATACTTATCAAAACATATTTTTTCTTGTGACTAATGCACTCATGGTTTCAGAATAAATGTGAAAATACTGAACAAGAAATGGAATTTGTTTTTTAGGCTAATACTTATTTTCTTTCATGTGATATGAAAATATAAAACATCACTAACTCATTTTCAGTTGACATGTAACTATTAGACAAATACTTAAAACCTCATGTCTGGGCCGGGTGGTGGCACACCTGGTTGAGCACACATGTTACAGTGCGCAAGAACACAGTGTTCAAGCCCCGGTCCCTACCTGCAGGGTGAAAGCTTCACAACTGGTGAAGCAGGGCTGCAGGGATCTCTCTGTCTGTCTCCCTCTCTATCACCCCTTCCCCTCTCAATTCTGACTGTCTCTATCCAATAAATAAAGATAACAAAAAACAAACAAAAAAAACCTCATGTCTTTCTCTCCAACACAGCTTTAGACTAATTCTTTTACACAGTATATATATATATATATATATATATATATATATATATATATATATATATATGAAATATATATATATATATATTTATTAGAAGAGAACCCACTTTGAAGGGGGAAAGTTTTTATAGAAGAGACAAAGAAAGAGCAACTTTGTAGTAATTTTAATACTGGCTTTAGAAACAGAAGGAAAGTGGCTGGGGTAGCTAATTTGGAATAGAACCATTTTTTTCCACTGGATTTTATTTCCTAAAATTAGACTAATGAGGAATAACCTTTGCTATCAGTTTCAGATTCTGTCATGTGTAGTTCGTGCATCCACTGTTGAGACCAACAAGTTATTTTAATGTTCAATAGCTTTGGTGGAATACTCACTTTGGTTTCACTTATCTGGTGAAGTTCTAAGTGGTGGCAGAATACAGTGTTGACTGGGTTTTATGAACAATTTTTTTTTCACTTTCAACATTTTATCTCATTGATTTTTTCTTCTCTTAATCTTAAAACTGTTGTTGGCAGCATTAAGTCCTCTTTTATATATTATGATCCTCTGTCTATGTTCTTTTGTTTGATTTGAAACCTCATCTTTTCTTGAGAAGATATGAATTACTGGGGCCTGTGATTCAGTGAAAGCTATAGAGATGCCAGAAATAATACTAGATTTGGAATATTCTTGACCTTGCAGAAGTCCTTTTACTTTTATCAACACAAAGAAGTAATATCAGATAATTCTGAGATTCCTCTTAGGTTTATGATGTTATGTCACCAAATATAGGTTTTGCCTGTCTTTCAATCTGAAGTCTTAACACAATTTTAACACTTCTATCAGTAAAGTTCTTTTTTGTTTTTGAAAAAGAAAGTTATAGCAACCAGCCGAGGCTACCTTGTAGTGTTAAGTAAGTTTGAAAAAATCTTTGGGAAAACAATTCAGATAAATCCTATGGAAATATTTCCTTCTAGCTTGATGTGAATTGAGTATAAAAAATTAGTTTCCTCAAATAACTGGTTTATTTACTGTTTAACTAGACCAAAAGGATAGTTTCAGTGTAGAACATTAATCTATTTCATGTTAAGAGAAAAAAAAAACTTGATATAGTGCTTGGCATGTTGGTGTTGCTTATATATAATTGTTCAATGGCTAATCTTAATGATGACATAGGCTTGACAAAACCAGTAGATACAGTGAATTTACTAGTAATTAGAAGGTAAATATGAATTATTATTCTTGGTAAAGAGGAAGAATGGGTATGATTCATTGCTGTTTTATGAGCACATAGAAATAGAAATGTCTCCATATATACTAATGAATATAACACTTTGGGAATCTAAAGCCATTAGAAGTTTTTTGATTCAGCTTTATCCCATATCTTGAAAGTTAAAGAAAAAATTGAATATAATTAAAAGCGAAATTATGGGGTTAGGTGGTGGCACACCTGGTTGAGCTCACATGTTACAGTGTGCAAGGACCGGGTTTGAGTCCCTGGTCCCCACCTGCAGGGGAAAGCTTTGTGAGTAGTGAAGCAGGGCTTCAGGTGTCTCTACCCCTCTCTATCACACCCTTCACTCTCAACTTTTGGCTATGTCTATCCAATAAATAAAGATAATTAAAAAAAAACACAAAATTACACCCTTTAATATGGTTTTCATAGAACTGATGATCTAGTTATTAACCAATATGCAATTTAAAACCATGACTATGCCACACATACCCCATATTCTCTCCCCATTTAGTCTTATATCCTTCAGACCAAGTCTTCCTTAGTTTTTCATGCAATGCGACCTAAAGTCCCTGCAGGGCTAGTACCATGCATTACAGATGACAGATTCAAAACCAAGAGAGAAAAGAGAGACATAGGCGTATTATTTACCCTTTCTGATCTTCAGTTTCCAGTCTGAAAATGAGGATGCTGGATACTTACCTAGCTTAAATTTGTAATTAACTGACTTGAGATAAAGGATTCTTAAATTGTTCTAGCATACAGCAGTTGTATTGATGATCCTAGTTACTTATCTCATCATAAACTGGGATTTATTGATAATTGTTGTAGTTGTTGGAATCAGATGTTATAATCCAGGTTTGGTTTGATAAACTGAGTAAAACTTTCACCTCTAGATTAGAATTTCTTTTTTAAAGCAATTTATTCAAAAGGATGACAGAGGACATAGTGGGGGTTGTATTATTATGTGGAAAACTGAGAAATGTTATGCATGTACAAACTATTGTATTCATTGTCAAATATAAAACATAAATCCCCCAATAAAGGAAAAAAATAACAAAGACCAAAATTAAGCAGTTTATTCTTTTTTGTTTCATTTATTTTATTATAATGAGAGAGAAAGCTACAGAGAGGCCAGAGCACTGTTCAGCTCTGCTTTATGATTGTTCTGGGGATTGAACCTGGGAATTAGAACCTCAGGCATGAACATATTTTGCATAACCATAATGCTGTCTCCCCAGCTCTAGTTTAGAATTTCTGTGAGGCCTTTAGGAGGTCAGTTTATACTTCTGTATAGTACTATTTAGTTAACTATGCTTGTAACTGCTGTTTATAATATGATTTGAGAAAAGAACTTTATGATTTCACAGTAGTAATGTTATTATTTTTAAATGTGCACTAAACTCTTAGGATTTTCACAAATGGTTTTACTTCTATTTTGAATTAAGTCTCCAGTTTTACACCTCATCTGAAATGATTCAAGGATGTTTACAGGTTATTTCACAGCATGTAAGCTATATGCTCAAAAATTTCATTGTGTTTAGTTTTAAGAGTTCTGAGCATATCTTAGTTCACAATTTCACTGTCACAATCTGTGTGCTAATGTAATAAGGAAATGCACTTCTGCTTAGCACCAGGATAGTAGGTTTTTTGTCTTTATTGTATTCATGCAACACCAATTCATCATCCAGACCTAGTGCCTATGAAAATTCTCTTTCTCTTTTATGTGCCCAACAACTTTGTAAATATTTTTATTTTTATACTCATAACACTTTATTCAAATTGCTTCTTATAGATTTAGTTCTTTTTCTGGACTCAGAATTTGCTATTTGCTGATAACTGGGTCCATGAGAATAGGGTCATTGTGAACAATATTGATGTTTAGTGACTGATGTCTGAAAACAGTTATTCCTGTTTTGCTTTTTGTTGTTGTTGTTGTTTTGTTCGTTGCCAGGATTATTGTTGGTGCTTTGTGCCTACAGTGTAATTCCACCATTCCCAGTATTTTTTTGTTTGTTTGCTTGCTTTGTTTTATTTTGCTTTTTTCCTGGGTAGACGGTAATAGAGAGATGGAAAGAAGGAGAGACATCTGATGCAACACTGAGCTCCTCCTATTTCTGTTTTGTTTTTCCTTTCTCTGATAGTTTTTTCCCTTGGATGAATTCATCTTTGTTAACTTTACCTGTTGTTCCTATATTTACTGCTCACTGGTTGACATTTGCTCTCCTCATTCAGATTTCTTTTTTTTTTTTTTTTAATTTTTTATTTAAGAAAGGATTAGTGAACAAAAGCATAAGGTAGGAGGGGTACAACTCCACACAATTCCCAACACCCAATCCCCATAACCCACCCCCTCCCATGGTAGCTTTCCCATTCTTTATCCCTCTGGGAGCATGGACCCAGGGTCGTTGAGGGTTGCAGAAGGTAGAAGGTCTGGCTTCTGTAATTGCTTCCCCGCTGAACATGGGCGTTGACTGGTCGGTCCATACCCCCAGTCTGCCTCTCTCTTTCCCTAGTAGGGTGTGACTCTGGGGAAGCTGAGCTCCAGGACACATTGGTGGGGTCTTCAATCCAGGGAAGCCTAGCCAGCATCCTGGTGGCATCTGGAACCTGGTGATTGAAAAGAGAGTTAACATATGAAGCCAAACAATTTGTTGAGCAATCATGGATCCCAAGCTTGGAATAGTGGAGAGGAAGTGTTAGGGAGGTACTCACTGCAAACTCTAGTGTAGTCCTGCTTTCAGGTATATATTTTGCAGTAGTTTATGGATACGTGTGCACATAAGCTCTCTCTCACAGAAACTGGTGTATATCTAGGTTATGGGACTTTGTTGGAAAGTGAACTACCTGAGATGAAATTAGAGTGTACTATTAAAGGAAAGGTCTCACCCGAGTAATGAAGCTGAAGGGTTGTCATTCCACACGTGAAGTCTCTGGATACATTCTGAGGTGAAGCATGTTGAGGTAGCAATCGTTGCTTTGGTCTCATTCAGATTTCTAACCACATGCTGAATATCCCCATTTAGTTCCACTGGCAACACAAATGTTACTTCACTCAGTCTGAATATATTATCAGCCTCCAGAATGCAGCCTTTTGTATCCTGAGTTTTCTGTTTTTGTGAACAGTGCTGCTTATGATATCTACCAGATATTCAGCAAATGTTGGTGGTTTCCTGACAACTGCTTTCTTTTCTGCCAAGTTGGGGTTCCCATTTTTTTCAACTCACTTCCTTCCTTTTTAACATCATATCTGGTTGTATATCTCATTTATCAGATCTCTACAATGACTTATCCCTTCATTTGCTCATCAGGCACTAACAGAAGGCCTTTTAAAACCATAAAGATTAGTATTACAAATAAGTTTTAGTTATGAGCATTATGTAAACTCACAAGCTTTGTTTTACTTCATCTTCTTCCTAGTCCTCTCACTATTGCCTTGTTTAGGAGCTTGTTACAATCTAGAATGTTGTTAAGTCTTCTACCTGGAGCCAGAGCTGAGCAGTGCTTTGGTAATAAAATAGCATAGCATAGCACAACACAACTAATGTCTCCCACCTGCCACCTCTTCTTTTTCTTGAATCTTAGAAAAAAAAATGGAAGTATATTTACTTATTGCATAGAGACAACCAGAGATAGAGAGGAAGAGAGACAGAGAGACACCTGCAGCACTGGTTCACCACTTGGAAAACTTTCCCAACCAAGGGCTTAAACCTGGGTCCTTGTGCATTGTAACATGTGCTCTGAACCAGGTGTGCTACCACCCAGCCCCAATTCTTCATCATTCTTTATGAAGAATATATATATATATCCTAACATCAAGTCAATAAAATAACTCACTTGCATGATGCATTGCTTTGCGCTGTGTGGCACCTGGGCTTTAACCTAGCCCCACTGCATTAGAGAAATCTTCAGTGTTGTGTTTCTTCTATCCCCACCCCACTCCTACCCCTCTTTGTTTTACTTTTTGTCTCTGTAAAAGTCATTCAGTGGAATGAAGCTCCAAAGATGACCAAAACAAGCAAACGAACAAAGCAGAGGAATAAAGACAACTTCAATATCATGTTACTTCACGAATATTTTTTTCTCAAGTTTTCTACTTGCTTATAAAAGAACATTTAAGTGACTTGAGCATACGTATGATTTCCTGAGGTCTGTCCTATCTCTTTTTCTCCCCTTTTAGTATATTTATCCATAGTGCAGTATTTGAACTAGGGAAGATGAGAACCATTTCAATAGGAGTGTGGGTGTAAGCGCAAGAACAGATGAATAGAGATGGAAAACTGTATGGCTGTATGTTGGTAGTTACTGAGAGTCAAAAATACATGACCCAAAAAGGTTCTCACTATTGCTTGATTTTGACATTTTCCATACAATTTACAATCTAAACAAGTGTTTTTGATGTGATCTATGGAATGAAAACTCACGGGCATTTGAATGTTGTTTGTGAAAGAGAGAACCAAGTCAAGGGTTATGAGTCATCCTATGAGAGAGCTCTTATTTTATACACCTGGTTACCATGGTAACATTTTTTGTTTTATATAAAGTATTTCAAAATTGAAGTGAGAATTTAGGAAATTATACTTAAGTATAGATAATTCTTTTTAATTCATTTTTGCCACCAAGATGATTGCTGGGCCTTGATGTCTACACAAGTGTTCTACCTTTGTAGAGAACTCCCCCCCCCCTTATCTTTTTTCTTTCTTTCATTTTTGATAGAAACAGAAATAGAAGAGCTGGGAGGTGGTACACCTGGATGAGTGCACATGTTACAATGCACAAGCACCCGGGTTTGAGCCCCTGGTCCCCATCTGCAGTGAGAAAGCTTTGCAAATGGTGAAGCAGTATTGCAGGTGTTTTTCTGTCTCTTTCCCTCTCTCTCTCCTTCTCAATTTCTGCTTTCTCTGTCCAATAAATAAAGATAATTTTAAAAAAGAAAGAAAGGAAGGAAGAGAGAAACAAACATCAATAGAGAGGGAAAAGGAAAGAAAGATACCCACAGCCGTGCTCCACCACTTAGGAAGTTTCCTTACTAATGGTGGGGACCAGCCTTTGACAAAGGCCCACATGCATAGTGAACTGTGTGCTCTACCCAGTATACCACCACTCTGCCCCAGTATAGGTAGTTTTTTGTTTATTTATTTTGTTCTTTTTGTAGCCTGAATGTTATGGATGATGATTCTAATGAGATATATACCATCTGTTTTTATCATTTGTTCATGGTATTGAACCATAGCTAACCTCACTATAGTTTATTCTTAATGCCTCTTGATTATAACTACTTATATAAAGAATGAATTTGAAAGGTGGCTCATAGTCAATACACTAATAAGAGAATGACTTTTTTTGCTCTGTGTTGAGAAATTATGTAAAATTGCTCTTAAGTATCTAATAATATGGAATTGATTTCAAGTTTTGTTTATATATTTATTTTTGTTTTTGTTTAGTTAAATCAGTTAGACACTAAGCACTAGGAATTCTCAATTTCCTTTTAGACACTTAGAATTAAGAGGTGAAGGAATAACATGAAAATGTAAATAAGCGAGAGTCAGGCGGTAGCACATCGGGTTAAGTGCATGTGGTGCAAAGCACAAGGACCGCATAAGGATCCTGGTTCAAGCCCTGGCTCTCCACCTGCAGGTATCTGTCTTTCTCTTCCCCTCTCTGTCTTCCCCTCCTCTCTCCATATCTCTATGTCCTATCCAACAATGATGGCATCAATAACAACAACAATAAAACAAGGACAACAAAAGGGAATAAATAAATATTTTAAAAAGTAAATAAACAGTTCCCAGTATTCCATGTGAGGAATGTTCTGCTAGATGGTCCCTGACCTCAGGAACACATTTTAGGACAGATACTGCTAAATAAATCTTTTAACATTTGTCAGCTATTCAATTTTTTTTCTTGGTGTGCACGTGTGTGTGTAATTTTTTTTCAGAGCCAAGACCTCACATATGTGCAATTTCATTACTCCTGAGAGAACTTTTTCCAGTAATACATAGAGTCAGAGAGAGAAAGACCAAGAAATAAAGGAATCACAGTACTGGGGTTTCCCCCATTTCATGGGGAAACTGATGTTGGAATTTGAACTGGGCCATGTGGCAAAGGAAATGCCCTATCTGATGAGTTCTCTTTCCTTCCTGGTTTCACATATTTTAAATGAAATATAGGATAAAGTCTGATGACTTTTGATATACATCATTTTATTTTATGTAGTTGAAATTCACTGATTTGAATTGTTGCTTATTTTAATAAGCATTCGTATTTTGTGTAATTTCAATGACATGAAATAATTCAGTGTAACTATAGTCACACTTTTTTATTCTTTTTAAAAATGTTACTAGTGACTTAAATCTGATTTACAAAATTCTAAGATAATGGGTATATTTCCTCACTGTTTTCCACAACCAGAGTTCTGTATACCCATTCCCTCCACTGGAAGATACAATAGTTCTCGCAGGTTGCTGATATGGTTGACTATTATTTCTGTAACTCTCTATTTATATTTATGTATGTATTTGCCCTATTTTTTCCTATGGTTCTACTTTATCTTCCTTTCTAAGTCACACCTACTACTTCCTAATATCCTTCCTTTTTCCCTCTTTCTCTGGATCCTGATGGAATTGGAGTTCAGAGCCCTCGGGTCATCCTCTTCTATCATTTTTCCCCCTCTGAGAGTATGGACCAAAACTCTTTTTGGGGTGAAAAAGGTGGAAGTTCTGGCTTCTATAATTGCTTCTTTTCTGTACATGGGCGCTGGCAGGTCAGTCCATACTCCCAGTCTGTTTTTGTCTTTCCCTAGTGGAGTAGGGCTCTAGAGAGGTGAGATTCAGGTATACACTGATGAGGTTGTCTGCCCAGGGAAGTCAGGATGGAAGCATCTGTAACTTGGTGGCTGAAAGGCAGTATGATATAAAGTAGGAAAAAATAATTAATAAACAGGAACCAAAAAGCATGAATAAATATGTGAGAGTAGAGATCTTAGAGTGGAAAGAAGCTAGGAAATCTATTTTAGTATATTTGGCTAGGGGCCCATGACTTCCTTTCTTTTTCTTTCTTCCTTCCTTTCTTTCTTTCTTTCTTTCTTTCTTTCTTTCTTTCTTTCTTTCTTTCTTTCTTCTTTTCTTTCTTTTTGAATTTCATAGAGAATGTTTAATTAGGGAATCAAAGATGAGATAGTTATCCATAGGGAACTTTTCCCTTTTTAAAAAAAATTTATTTAAGAAAGAAGACATTAACAAAGCCATAGGATAGGAGGGGTACAACTCCACACAGTTCCCACCACCCGATCTCCATATCCCATCCTCTCCCCTGATAGCTTTCCCATTCTCTATCCCTCTGGGAATATGGACTCAGGGTCATTGTGGGTTGCAGAAGGTGGAAGGTCTGGCCTCTGTAATTGCTTTCCCGCTGAACATGGGCATTGACTGGTCGATCCATACTCCCAGTCTGCCTCTCTCTTTCCCTAGTAGGGTGGGGCTCTGGGGAATTGGGGCTCCAGGACACATTGGTGGGGTCGTCAGTCCAGGGAAGACTGGTTGGCATCATGCTGGCATCTGGAACCTGGTGACTGAAAAGAGAGTTAACATACGAAGCCAAACAAATTGTTGAACAATCATGGACCTAAAGACTGGAATAGTGCAGATGAAGTGTTGGGGGCTACTCACTGCAGACTCTTGTGTACTGCTTTCAGGTATATATTTTTCCCTGGTTTATGGACACATGTGAACTTATGCTGTATCTCAGGGGACCTGGTCTATATCTAGGTTTGGGGACTTTATTGGGGAGTGGACCACCTGGACTGGAATTAGAGAATACTATGAAAGGAAAGGTCTCACCCGAGTGATGAAGCTGAAGGGTTGTCATTCCACACCTGAAGTCTCTGGACACAGTCTGAAGTGAAGCATGCTGGGGTGGCACTCATTACGTTGATTAGGTTTCAATTGGCAGGTGCAATATTATTTGATATGAATTGAGAGAAGCATGTAGGAAAGTGGGGGCCCATGACTTTCATAGTTTTTGCTTGAGTTTCATAGCTAATGAGATATCTGTTAAGAGGTCTGGGACCATTTTGCTTCTGAACTGCTTAGTAAACTCAGATTGAAGTTCTTCTTTCATGTTTTCTAATTTTTTAGAGAACTTTGTTCAGAGCTCTTCTTTTGTGTTTCCTAACACGTTAGTAAAATATTCTTTCAACTCTTGAATATATTTCTTCATACTATACTTAGATTTTTTTGGAGAGTCTTCATAATGTGCATTCTCTGATAGTCCTTCTATGTCTATAATTTCTTGGAATCCTTCTGTTTCATTTTTATATATCTGATTTAACATGCTTGGTAGTTTGTTCTGCAATATTTTTCTTTATGCATTTATTGTGCTGGTTATTGATGGCCAGAAGGCGGTGTTATTGTTGTGATATCTGAGCTTCATTTTGTCTATGTTACATGGTGAAGGTGTTGGGGCTGGAATTTGAGGTTTTTTATCTTTCTTCTTTTTCTTTTTTTAGTGTTGTTGTTTTCTTGAGTTGTTTTGTACATTGTGTAGTGCATATATATGGTTTCTCTGCACAATTTCAATCTAAAACCAAGCCTTAGTGATTTGCCTCTGTGCTGTAGATGTGTTTATAGAAGCAGGGGCCTACTTTACTGATTAGCCACCACCAGGTGCCACAAATTACCTTTATATTTTGGTGATAGACCAGACCAGACTTTGGTCACAATTGCTCACTGTTTTTTTTTGGCATTTCCTTGCCTATAATTCAGTAGGCTAATGCTCCTGAGGTCATGAATTAAAAGGCCATAAATTCCCTTCTTTCATAGCTGGCACTGTGTGTTGCCTTGTCTGTGTGTAGAGGAAAAATGTTGTCCTGTTGTGCCAGAACTCTAGATTCTTTGTGTTTGCTTTCAGTCCCACTCCCCTTCTCCGCCCAGTCACTCATGCAAGCACTAACCTGAGGCTGTGGTGTTTCTGTAGATGTCTCAGCTGTAGTTGGTGAGTTTTGTTAAGTCTGATAGTTGTAGATATTTGTCGTTTTGGAGAAGAGTATGATCTGGTCTCTGTCACTTCATGGCCATGTCTCCTGGAAGTCCTAGCCACATTTTTTAGTTAGATTCTGCTTCATTACTTTATGTGTGGAAAATAACCATTCTAATATGTTAAAAAAATGAAGACATATTTGTGATGTTAGTATTTAAAATTTTATCAAAGTTTATTCAAGTAGAACTTAACTTTCTGAGTTTATTATTAAACCATTTTCTTTTTGGAAACTTCAAAGAAAGGAAAGTTTGAATGCCTAGTCATCTAGCAAAACGGTTAGGTGTGTGTTAGTTCATCTGAATATTAATATTCTAAGCTTAAGCAAGTAGGCTCAAACAGTCTTGCACTTGTCACATCTTTTCTGTGAAATCACACACACACACAAATGTCATTCAACTTCTTCCTCTGAGATATCATCATAAAATATTAACCAGCTCTTCTGTAGGGCTTTCCCATAGGTAGTCATGTCTGGGCATGCTATGATTCACTGGTTGTAATAGGTTCTGATTAAGATTCAGTGCATCTACTCCACATCTGAGATAAGGACATCATGGATATGTCTTTATATTCTTTCTACAACACAGTGCTGAGTCCTATCATGAATTTCCTTATTTATATTCATTGATAATCATATTATCTGATGCCATATATGTAGATATAGTGGCCACCTGCAATTTTTAAAGCTAGCCATAAGGTAGTGTCAACCTTATATAAGACAGAGTATAAAAAGTTGCTAGCCCAATTTCTAGTACTCAGTACATTTTTAACTTTTTTTTTGCCTCCCCTACTCCAGCTATGATTCTAAAACTGGTAAGTAAATAAATGAAATGTATTTTAAAGTATAAACGTTTATGTTTATGTAGATCCCACATTTTTAATTTCAGCACATTTTTGGTATCTGTAACCATAGAATTCCCTATCCATAATTACTGAATCTTCAGTCAGTAAATGTTTGGGCCTCTTTCTGTGTTTTCCAGAGCAAATTGCAAAAACTAAAGGGTCACTGAGGATGTTTGTAGGTGGTATGAATGGTCCTTGGACATGTAGTCTTCTATGTCCACATGAATTATGAGGTGTGTGTCAGTTCATTATTCTGGGACTAGCAAGAGGAGGTATAGGCTATCAACTCAGGGGTAAATTGTCCCACTATTGTCTTTATGCTAAGATATTGTGGAGCCCAGGGCTTCTAGTCATGGACGGGAAAAATTTTCTAGTTAGGACGGGAAAAATTTTAAGTAGCAAAGCCAAACATATTTTGATAAAGTTGCATTGATTTATAAATATAAGAAGGGAGTTTGAATAATAGCTAAATGTGAAAGTGTATTTCATGCAACCGACTGGGCATATTTATATAAAGTGACATTTACACTAGAAAAAGCTAAATACATTCAGAATTTGTCATTATTATGCCATAATACAAAGTTAATCATAATAGAATCAAAGTTACTTGGTAACTTTATATATATAATATATATAACCCCAGTACATGGTACTCAGAATATTGTAGAAATTCACTGTGATAGCTTCATGAGTATTCACAATAAGGTGTTCAAAACTCTCTTTGTTTATATTTTACATATATAAACAAACTATCTTTGACTTATCTATTTAGATGGTGCTCTGACAAGGCACTCCTAGGACTCCACAGTGGGAAACTTATGTTGACTTAGTAATGAAGTTTAACATTAATTGGTTTTCTTTTGGTTTGGTTTTGCTGTTTTAACCAGAACACTGCACAACTCTGGCTTATAGTGGTGCTCAGGGATTGAATCTGAAACCATTGGTGCCTCAAGCCCAAAAGTCTCTTTGTATAACCATTATGCTGTCTTCTTAGCCCTTCATTTCTTTCTCTTTCTTTTCTTTCTTTCTTTCTTTCTTCTCCTTTCTCTTTATTTCATTCTTTCTTTCTTTTCTTTTTTTTTAAGAATTTTCATATGTGTACTGGTGATCATGAGTGAGAATTACCTGCTATAAAGAGGAGCCACTGAAAAGTTCTCAACACTTTTGCAACTGAATAAAGCAATTTGACATATGTTCTTTTCCTTCCTTCTGTTACAATGGAAATATTTTTTTCCTTCAAGCTGAGACCAATCTCCTATATTCTAAATTTCATTTTCTTCCTCCTTCATTGGCAGTATATTTTGCCTTTAACCATCATATCCTTGATTTTTGCCAATTCAGTAGGCATTAATCTTTTTAAAACATCAAATAACCTCACTATGACCCCCAACTCTCCACTTCATTACCAGATGTCTTCTTCACATTCCTGTTCAAACTTTAAAAAAAAATCATGTTATCTTTATTTATTTATTGGATAGAGACAGCCAGAAGTCAAGAGGGAAGGGAGTGATAGCGAAGGAGAGAGACAGAGAGAGACACCTGCAGTCTTGCTTCACTATTCGTGAAGCTTTCCCCTTTTTAGGTGGGGACCAGGGGCTCAAACCTAGGTTTTTGCACATTATAACATCTGCGTTCAACCAGGTGCACTACCACCCGCCCCCCCAACTTAAAGTCCTCTGTACTTACTGTCAATTTTTCTTCACTTGTAATTTGCAACTTTTTTTTCGCCTAATCTGGTTTCTGTACACAATATTGACAAGACTGTTCTTGACATGATGACCTCCTGTTTATTAAATTTATTGAATATTTTCTGGTTTTAATTGATATGACCTCTTGAGTGTGCTCAACACTATAGGCAATCCCTCCCTCCCTTGGAAATATCACTTCCATTCTTTTTCATTTCTCTTTAGTCTCCTTAATTAGTTTGTGCTCTTTGATTCTATCTTTGGAGATGTTAAAGGCTCAGTCTTGGACCCTAAACACTCATAATGTATTCTCATCTCTTTGCTTCCCAAAAATCAACTACTGGCACATTTAAATTCTCAGTAAAGACTTTCCTGAATTTTAAACCTATATATCCAACTTGCATTTGGTGCCTCAAACTGAAAATAAACCAAACTTAATTTGTGAATTTACTGTCTCAAATTTGTTCCTCTTGTAATGTTCTTATTTCTAAGTAACAGGGATGATATCCACCTTATTTATACCACAAACCTTGGAATCCCCCTGGACTTGTTGAACTTGTCCTGACCACAAATACTTTCTGGTTTTTAAGACGGGTAGGAAAGATCACAGACTTGTTTTAAGATTACTTTTTCACCCCTTAGCTTCTTCTTACTACACTTGCATATGAATTTACAAAGTGTATTCACAAGAACAATGAATACAAGTTAGCAAGTACTCAACTCCCCATTCCTCCCTAGTGTCTCACAGAGACCCACCTTCCGAACTCAGTAGTCAATATAGCTCACAAAAAGAGAGAGATACTCATTAGCTCAGAGAATTATAGATCTTAGTTTTTTTTTCTTTCAAGCTATGATGTCATGGGTAGGTTTTTGTTTTTTTTTTTTGGGGGGTGAATATATCAGTTAAGAATGCACTATATTTGGTTTTAAGAAAATTCTATCTGTCATGGCTTCATGCTTCCACTTTCTAGTTTTATCCTGATATACTTCATTCTTTGCCCACATAAGACTAACAACTAAGTCAAGAGAATTCCATATTTTAAATTATATTCTGTCCTAAGAATAATCTTTAATCCACGTCTATGATCTTTTCATCATTCTATTGTCGTTACTTTCTAATGTGTCTTCATTCCATCCTTATATCTGTTATCTTTCTTGCAGCTGATACTGAGCATTTGAAATTTGGGTTAGATTATATTGTTCTTATGATTAAAACTGTTTCAGCTCCTTTATAATTCTTCTAAGCAAAAGTTACATGTTTAAAATAAATGCATTTTCCTACAGAATGATTTTTATAATGTGAAAATTTATGATTATATATACTATTATATATAATTTTAATTGATTTGGATTGATTATCATGCTAATAGTTGGTAAGAAAACAAAGACCATCATTCTTTGATAAGAGGTACACAAAAATAAAAGGGTAGCTTTGTACAATGATTTCTAGACACACAGGTACTTAAAATTCTTTTTTAAAATTTATTTATTAAAAGGAAACATTAACAAAACCATAGGATAAGAGGAGTACAACTCCACACAATTCCCACCACAAGAATTCCATAACCCATCTCTTCCTCTGATAGCTTTCTTATTCTTTAACCCTCTGGGAGTATGGACCGAAGGTCATTGTGGGATGCAGAAGGTGGAAGGTCTGGCTTCTGTAATTGCTTCCCCGCTGAACATGGGCATTGACAGGTTGGTCCATACTCCCAGCTTGCCTCTCTCTTTCCTTAGTGGGGCAGGGTTCTGAGGAATTGGAGCTCCAGGACACATTGGTGGGGTTCTCTGTCCAGGAAAGTCTGGTTGGCATTATGCTAGCATCTGGAACCTGGTGGCTGAAAAGTGTATAAATATTGTTGACTGTGAACTCCATCGATTTGATGTGATCTGGGCCCATATTCAGCTTAGAAGCGTATGTGACCTCTGCATCCCAGTAGATCTGAGCTCACATTCTGTGGTCATAAGTAAGAACGTTCCAAGCTGCCCCAATATCAGGAGCCTTCTTCCTCAGGTGTAGCATAGAGTATATTTTCCAGCCTCCCTTCAGAGGATGGAAATTCTCTATCATTGTTGATCTTTAAATTCCATCTATACTTTAAATTATTTAAACTCACCAAAGTCTTTTTTGCTATGGAACTATTTTTTACACTGATGACTTGTTTTAGCCATTAGGACTGTCAGTGGGGCTTGGTGTTTACATATCTGCAATATTCCAGGTGACCATTTTTCCCTTTTGATTGTGAGCAGTAGAGAGGAAGAAGAGAGACAGAGAGTGGAAGAGACACGTGCAGCAATTACTCATGAAACTTACCTACCCCTAGCTGTGACTCTGGGGCTTGAAACCGGATCTGTTGTGTATGTGCACTACCACCCAACCTCCATTACTTAGGCTATAAGTTTAATCTGGATCTTTTTTTTTTTTTTTTTTTTTGACATATACTTTTCAGGATACATGTACCCTTTGACTATTTTCATCTTATTATTCTAATGATTAGCATTATGGACATTGAGCTCACTATGATTGTATGGAAGCCATTCTGGTGAAGTGAGTCAACTGCATTCAACATTGAAGTACTATGTCTAAGGCTAGAGACTTTATTGTGCTACTTACTATATAGTTATGAGGATATTTCTCTGGGGATCATTTTGACTATACCACTATGATAAATAGGATCTCCTGATAGGAACACTACTTGTAAAATGTCATCATTACCTTCTCATAAGTGCTTTTTTTCTTGTGGTGTCTTCTACTTTGATACCCACCATCCCTATTTCTACTGTGAGATTCTAGAATGTGAATTGGTATGTTCTCACTGAGGCAAATTAAAGTTGATAAAAGTTTTGGGATTTGAAATAGCTCAAGAGTTTTCCTAGTGTGAGAATGGAGACTAAAGCCAACCATAAATTAACTTGCAACCAATATTAAGTTCCAGCACTCTGAATCCCAGGAAGATTTCCAGGCCATTAAGCAAACATGAAATATGATTTGCCTAAAGGTTTATCCACAGCACAGTCAATTGTAATTCTTAATGACGAGACAAGAAACAAAATCCTTGGCACCTGGAACTGAAACTACACATCACCCACTCAATTATTAGCAGATATTAATTATTATTGCTCAAAGTTGGAAGTGATTTAGTGTTCTTACATATTTTTGGCAAAGTCTTTTGTTTAAACATTGTCATTAATTTCTTGTTACTCCCCTCTCCCCCCAAGCACTGAGTTATGAAGATATCTATTATCTTTTAGCAATGTGGCATTCAAATCTATTTAGATCTGGGTATTTTATGTTATTCAGTAACAGAAATATGATAAAATAATTGTTGAAAGCATCTCTATTATGATTGTTTTTGACATAGTGATTTAATAGTTATTTATAAAATTATAAGAAAATAGGGATATAATTCCATACTGTGCTCACCACCAATGATCTGTGCCTCTACCCCACCCCCAACAATAGCCACTATAGTTCTTCCACAGTCTTCAACATGCATTGACCTTTTTTTCAAGTTCAAGTGTTTACTTCTCTACATTCTACATATGAGTAAAATCATCCAGTAGGTGTCCTTCAACTCTTTACTTACTTCACTAAACTAATGAGAGCTATGTAAAAACATTCATGCCTGAGTCCTTGATGTCCCAGGTTTAGTACCCTGTACCACCATAAGAGATAGAGCTAAGTAGTGCTCTGGTCTGTTATTCTCTTTCTCATAAAAATAAATTATTTTAAAATAAATAAGTTATTTTAAAATAAATACATAAATGAATAAATAAAACAAAAAATGTAGAGAGACAGAGCAAATACTTTCTCAGCGCCTATGGTAGTTGGGATTGAATTTGGGAAATTAGACTTGCAAGTCCTGTTTTCTGTCCATTGAGCTACCTTTCTGGTCACTGAATTTAGATCTGTGTCTTTATTTATGTAGAGATGGGGAGGAAGAAGGTTAAAATGAACTGGGATAGATGAAAACAAATGTTTTCTTACATCAGGAAGTAACCATGTAGTCAGAGAATATTCTTAGGGTGCTAATTTTCTGAAATGTGAAAAACAAATACCAAGTCTATTAGTTTTGAAAGTATTCAAGTTTACTAAAATCATGGTTTCAATAATCTGGAATTTACTTTCTTTTAAAAATATTTATTTATTCCCTTTTGTTGCCCTTGTTTTATTATTGTAGTTATTATTGTTGTTGTTATTGATGTTGTCATTGTTGGATAGGACAGAGAGAAAGGGAGAGAGGAGGGAAGGGTAGAGAGGGAGAGAGAAAGATAGATCCCTGCAGACCTGCTTCACCGCTTGAGAAGTGACCCCCCTCTGTTGTTAAAGTTCGGGGTGCCAGCAAGCCGGGCTAGCTTCGTGGCTGTGAACAGAGACAGAGACTTGGGGACACATGGCTGGGCTGAGAAGCTGCAGTTTAATCTTTATTCACGAGCGTGCAAATCACCACACCATGTGCTTCCCCATCATTCTCCTTCAGCGGCAGCTGCAGGGGGACTCTGGACCTCTGTAGGGGTTCTTTTGGGCGGGACAAGTGGGCCCTGCGAAACTAGCAGGGCTAAACCACAATCTCCTAGAGGTGGGGGGAAGGGGACCAAACCAATACGAAGAATACCAACATATTCCCCCCCCCTTTTTTTTTAACTAAATGACCACAGTATCAGGGATGTGGGGTGAACAGAAACCTATATCATACAGGCATTTTCAAAAAAAGAAACTGGCACAAACATGGAGAAACATCTAAGTGAGTAACAAGAACCAGTGTGCTGCCAAGGGAAGGCCTGAGGGGGGCGTTTTTGCCTCTGTGGGCAAAATTTTATCAGCTAAAAAAAAAAATTTCCTGCCTCTGGGGGCTTCTTTTGCCTCTGGGGGGCGTTAGTTGCCTCCACTGGCATTTTCTAGCATGGGGAGAGGGTGAGGCCTAGAGTCTCAAGGCAGCTGGCTGCAGTCAGTCTTTGAGAAACCCAGCAGCATACAGGGAAGCTGCTAGTTTTGTGCAAAGTGTCCAAGAGTTGTACCAGTGAGTCTGATAGAAATGCAAGTCCAAGGCAGATGTCCACTGAAGAATTGCCAGGGGGTGAATGTCTGTCTCCATGGGGAATGTCAGCCATCGGAATTCCGCTTTTCTGTAGATAGCTAGCTGGAACCGCCAACACGTGACAGGCAAATCAGAAGCAGGAACGGCAAGCAGGCATTAAGAAAGTTCTGTCCTTGGACCTCCATAGGTGGGGAGCCTGGGGCTCAAACCGGGATCCTTACACCAGTCCTCATGCTTTGCACCACCTGCACTTAACCTGCTGTGCTACCTCCCAACTCCTTGGAATTTACTTTCTTAGTTGCAAAGTACAAAAATAATTATAATTATGACAGCATTTTAAAGAAAAAATTATTTACTTTTAAGTAGGTGAATAAGGTATATTTTTGATGGATGTGCAATACCATTTTTTTTCTGTTTTTAGGTGTCATTAGTTCATTAGAATAATAAAAAGGGCAAGAATAAGACTCATTTTCTCAATTGGTGATTTGTTATCCTTCATGGAGTACCTTTATTTACATGTTACTCTCTTTAAAGCAACTAAGTATATATATATATATATATATATATATATATATATATATTTGCTTTTTAAGATTTAAGGTTTTGAAACATATAAATTAGGACTTTCTTACTATGCTATAAACATCCTTACATAATGCCTAGTCCTGGCAGGATCTCAAGTACTAATTGAATAGCTGTTTGATACTGAGAAGGGATCAAACAGGTATGCTTGTAAATCAGTCCTTCAAGATTTTACTCCATTATATTTTGTGTTGTTCTATTTGATGGCACAGCTCTGAATATCACATTAGTTTTGAATACCAGAGGATTTTAATGTTACCCCCATAATGTATAGTTTTTTAAAGGCATGGGGCATATAGTGTTGCTATGGAAATGACAAAAGCCTTCTGTACCTGATCTATAAAATTCAAAAACAAACTAATTTTATAGAACTGTTGTAAAGATTATTTGAATAAATGCCATGCAGTAGAATAGTCCCTGGTTGGGAAGATTCACAAGTGCTACAGGTATTTCTTTCCCCACCCCCCACAAACTCAATTTCTCTCTGTTTTTATCAATTTGAATTTATTATAATCTGAGTTGATCCTGTCTCTCACTTAAAATACATGCATCTTTTGGAAAGTATATAGTCATAGAAAACATTAGAGTGCATTGTTGAGTTCAAAATCAAAGAGAGGAGCTCCTTAGATGCCAGATCTGAAAAGAGAATTTATTTTATTATTTTATTTTATTTTATTTTATCTATCAAAAGGAAATACTGAGCAAACCATAGGATAAGAGGGGTACAACTCCACACAGTTCCCACCACCAGAGAATTTCTATTCATAGAGAGAAGCAGCAACAAATTCCATGTGCTTCACAGGGGATTATCAGAACCAGGAAGAGGTCCAGGTAATTGGACAGTGGGTTTAACCCTCATATGGAAGTGAGATCTCTGGCAGGGACCTTTATTAGAGATACTGTGTCATCTGTGAAGTAGTGAACTAGAATAAGCTCCTGTCTCAAGTATGACTGAAAGAATCTTGATGTCCATCTAGGGTCATACCTGGCAAATGTTGCTTCTGTGTAGTTAGGAGTATAAACCTGAACCACGTTTGCTCAAGATCCTGTATCAAATTGTAAAATATTAACATTTCCTTGTTAAGCAGGGATTCCAGTGTGAACAGTTGACATAAGATCTCTGCAGTTGGAGAAATCCAGCAAGTGTTATGAGAGACCAACAAATCATTTTGGTTGATTTCACTGGTCAAATTAGTACAGAACCACTCCCTATGAAGAGAATCTCACAGCCCAGCAATAGACACTATTCATGGGTGTAATGCAACAAACTGAATGTGAGGTGAATTTTAAAATTAGAATATTTTTAAGTATTTAATAATTAAAGAGAACTGAAATTAAAAGGTAGTTTGGTTATAGAAGACACACACACACACACACACATACACACACACACACATACTTACACACACTCCAAAAATCTCTACCATCATAAGCCAGAGCTGAGCAGTGCTCTGGGGGAAAACAACAATAATAGCAATAACAACATTAAAACAAACAAACAGAAAAAAAAAAAAAACTCTTCCAGGAGCAATGGATTCTCCATGCAAGCTCCATTGATAACCCTGATGGAAATTAAAAAAATACATAAAAAGTAATAAGTAACCCCTTGCTCATGGCAAGGACTTAGCAAGGGCTCTTGTTGTTCCTGCGATTTTTGCATGTTTGAAATAGTTCATGTTAAAGGAGAAATCAAATAAATGTGTTAATAAATATACATAATTAAAGTAAGTCTGCAGATTATAATCAAGACAATCTTTAACAAGACTTAAATCACTGCTCAAGATTCTTACATAGCATCTAAAGAAGGTTTTGGAGAAGATCTTATGAAAAGTTTACTTTTATGCCCCCTTTACAACAATAAGCATAGTTCACATGCAGAGTAGATTTTGTGTTCCTATATACTTACAAAGAGCTTTTAATTTACTCTCTATCTTGCCATTTAGATGTAAAACATATTCTAAAATTAAAGAATTTTCTAGAACAAAGTGTAAGACTTTTAAACATCAAGTCAAACAGTCCACTTATTTTTCAATTTCAATTCATGGATAAAATTTAATGTACACATTAATTTTTAGTTGTTTTTCCAATTATGAAAGTAAAAAGAGAGGCATGTAAGTATTGAGAGTTCTAATCTTCTAGTTTACTTTTCTCCGTTTTCAATGCTAACCCATTGGAAATAACTCTTAAGCATTTATTTCTACTTAATATGAGTCCATTAGGATTCTGTAATCCTAAATTTGTGGTCATTGAAATGTTCTAGTACTATCATTTTATATATGAAGCCAGGAGCTCAGTGATAGGAAACAGGTTCATTGAACATACATGTGTGTTGTATGACTAGACACTATGCTGTGTACTGGGTATATTCCAGTAGATAAAATCACCACGGTTTCATACTTATAGATACTGTGGTATAGAAGAAAAATACATTTTAAACAAATAAAGTAAAATAGGTATCTAATTAAAAATTAGCATAAATGTTATGAAGGGGGGTACAGAGAGTGCTGACATTGAACATGGGTATGAAGGTAGATTTGGAGGCCAAAGCAAGACTTCTGTGAAGAGACATTACGCTTAGCATTGAGTTTATTTTAGGAAGAATTTAAGCAGAGATGAATCTATATGCAAAGATCTTAGTTCTGAAGAGAAAAAAAAAAAGGTGTATGTGCTAAGAATCTAGTTGAGTCAGGGAGAGGGTAAAATTGAGATGATGATAGAATGGTAGGAGCTAGATGGTGCAAAGTTCTCTAGGCCATGCTATGGGCTTGACATTTTATTATAAATGAAATGGGATGCTATTAAAGGATTTCAGCAGGAGACTGACCTAGTCCAATTTATAGTGTAAGATGATAACCTCTACTGCAGTGATGTTTGGAAGTGAAAAAGGGTAAGAGTGCTAGTGTTGAAGGAAGAATGTTAGTATTGAGTGACAGCTGTTGAAAGAATCTTTCCAGAAACTGTTGATAATTTGGACAAATACAGTCCTATTGGGGATGGGGAAAAACAAACAATCAGGATCAGATCCCCTAGTGTCTTGATCCCATTGACCAGTGTTTCCCACTGTACCACGCTGCCTGGTTTGAATTTTCCCCTGAATTGAGGTTGATTCGTACTATATACTGCACTTTCACAGAAAGTATCATTAGTCCTTCAATTCACTGAGGTTGACTCTGCAAATTTTTCTTGGTCCATGCTATTAAAATATGATAGAAAGGGTTACTTTTTTGGAACAATAGTATTTCAACTGTAAGTAATTTAGATTTGTGAAAGATGAAGGGATTTCCTAGGCTTGCCAACCTGAGTGAACAGATCCCCTCTGAGATACAGGTCAGTTTTAGAACAGAACCAAATTGTGTGTAGAAAATCTGTTATCAGGCAGGACACAAATAATGTGTCCTCGTCATCTATTTCTGGTGCCAAAAAAAAAAGTGTCTGTGAAAAAGACGTCTTCAGATCAAGAAGATTTATTTGCCAAGTTAGGATATTTTCTTTACACCAGCCTTATAGTATGATAAGATGTATATATACAACCACCACCACACCATCTCTGATACCGTGTATCAGGAGGACAAAATCCATATCTGCAACTCCAGTTTAATGTTTACTGTTTATTCCTGGTTACTTGCTTCTTTAGTTTCTATTGTTTCTGTGAGCTTATCACACTTAATGAAGAAGATTGAAGTACAAGCTTTTTAGATATCTTCAAAAGATAACTAATGATTAGATAATGATGAGAAGTATACATACACCCAGTTCTGGTATTTATTTAGCTCTGTGATGTAGAGCAAGTGACTAAACCTGTGTAGGCCTCAGTTTCTTAAGCTGTATTGTGAAGAGCCCAATGATAGTGGCTGCCACAGATCATTCCCATTAAAATTCATGTATGGGAGTCGGGTGGTGGCGCAGTGGGTTAAGCGCACGTGGTGCGAAGCGCAAGGACCAGTTTGAGGATCCAGGTTCGAGCCCCTGGCTCCCCACCTGCAGGGGAGTCACTTCACAGGTGGTGAAGCAAGTCTGACAGGTCTCTGTCTTTCTCTCCCTTTCTCTGTCTTCCCCTTCTCTCCATTTCTCTTTGTCCTATCCAACAGCAACATCAATAACAATAATAACCACAACAAGGGCAACAAAATGAAAAATAAAAAAATAGAAAAAAAATTTTAAAAATCATGTATAACCAGCATGAAACACCCAGTAAGTACTTAGCAGTTGTTGGGTGCTAATGAAACTCTAAAAAAGTTGCCCGTTGCTTTGCTCCTTTTTCTGGTCTTTCTCTCTGATGATGACTGTCATATATATGTAAAATTCTGTATGAAAGTTAAGTCTACCATATAGTCAACACTACTTCCTGGGCATATCACAATATAATGTATATTACTAATACCTTATAATAACCTTCAGATACAAGTCTTAGCCACTCAGCTTTATGGGAAATAATTATCTCTCTCTCTCTCTCTCATATATGTATATGTAAAATACCTTTACAGATACCAAGTAACTAATCTGCAACAATGCCAAAAAAAGCTTTAGGGGGTATGAAAAATGTCTTTTTTAAAAAAAAAATTATTAAGGATCATAGCACAGAATAACTATAGAATATTCCAGAATACTGCCTATGAGAAATGGAAGATGAGCTTCTCTAGGATTTTCCTTTTTCTTGTTGATTGCTTCTTCATCTACACAATGAGCCTGGGCATAGATCATCCTGAGTGACTTTTCTGGTTCTAAAATCTTAACAGTCTAGGATTAACTTTCTGTGTGAAATAGCTTGTTGTCAGAGCTATTTCCCTGAGCTCATTCTTCAGTTGCCTGGAATGCAGTGTTCATTGCAGTTCTGCTTCTCTGAGAGGGCCAAGGAATTGTGACTTGATGAGGTTGACCAGCATTAAACTTGCTTTTATGAATGAAAATCCTCCAAAGGGTAAAGAAATAATTTGGTTTCTGAAGGATGTTTGTGTTGATCTTTTTTCAGCTACTCTTTCCATGGCATTCTACACTTAAACAGGATTTCCTTAGATGTCTACTGGTAGACTGGGGTTTTAGGACTGAACAGATTAGGAATTGTTCTAGAACTGAGAAGAACCCAGACATATAGTTATCTATCTAATTCTTCCAAACACAGCCAGTCCTCAAGTTGATGTTATTTTTCTATTCTCATTGCCATTGTCTATGTAAGACCCTAATTATATATGACTGCACCCTAAGTAGCTTCCATGACCATAGTATAACCCCATCTAATTTACCCTTTGTGATCTTCCTATTGGATTTTTTTTAAATTACTGCCTTTGTATCCCTAGGCATAAAATCCTTCACTATTTTACTATTGCCTATGGCAATTGTGCTTCCTATTTCTTATTTTTTATAGACTTCACTTTAATTTTTTTATTACTACCTTTATTTATTGGATAGAGACAGCCAAAAATCAAGAGGGAAGGGGGTGATAGGGAGAGAGACAGAGAGGTACCTGAAGCCCTGCTTCACCACTTGTGAAACTTTCCCCCTACAGGTGGGGACCAGGGCTTGAACCTGGGTCCTTACACATTGTAACGTGTACTCACCAGGTGTGCCACCAGCTGACCCCTATTTCTCCTGTCTGAACTGGGTATAGCAAACTCTTTAGCATGTGGGAAGAAACTATTTTAATATCTATTTATATTTAGTATTTGTCTCATCTGGACATTTCACCCTTGACTTAAATCATACATGTGACTATACTTATACACACGTGATTATAATTTACAAAAACATATATGTGGACACTATTGATTTAGATTTTTCAGACAGAGAGATATATAATCAACAGAGTTTAGAGATAATGGGTTTAATGGAAAAACTAAAAATGACTGACTTTGTTTTTAAGGAGCCTAAGTTGTCCTGGACATAAGTTTCTCTTCTGCTATCACCCCCCAACTACTATTTTATCTTCTTATTTTCTTGCCCCACAACCACACACCTGTGCTTGTGCTCAGCAAGTGTGTCCCTCTGGACCATTGCTCCTGCTGATGCTGCTCAAAGCAAAATCCACCTTCCTCTTCAAGGCTGTATCCAAAATGTTGAAGTCTTTTTCAGCTGCCTCTTATTCCAAAACCCATCATTTCAAGTAAAATTAGCATCACTGTTCTTGTGACTTTTTGGTATGTTGTTTGTTCTTCTATGCAACTCTTTTCATGCTCCGTGCTCTAGTGATTAGTTATATATGTGTCTCCTGACAAGACAGTGGGTGCTTTCAAGTCAGGAAGTGATTCTTCCTCATCTTTATATCCAGCACCTAGTGTATGTCAGAAGTCAATAAATGGTAGCTGAGTTATTTTAAACTTTCATGAGCATGTTACAGAGAAGAATCTGGGAGTGAAGCAGCTAATGGCAACAGGAGTAAAATTGATTCAGTACAAAAATTCCACCCCAGGCAAGATTTTACATCCTAACTCAATTTTCCTCAGACTGCTTCAGTGAGATGGAGACTCTGGAAAATTATGCTCTGTCTTTCCATTTAGCTTTGAGGAAGGATGAAGGTTAAGGCTTGCCAGGATCAAGGTCAATAGACTCCACTTGAAGTGCAAGGCAACTTGGGAATTTGGAGACAGCGCAGTTATGGCAGATGCTGCTGAGCATGTCAGATTAAGCTCAGCTGAGGTGGGAAGGCTTGAGCCTGAAAATGGAAAGAAGTGCATTGGAGCCTGGAAGCTCTATATTGTAAAGCTGTTGTAAACAATATTCTCATCATGAGAAGCTTTTCAGAAAGTCACAGGTGACAATCAAAGAAGTACCTGATATAACTATTCTTCTTTTAACATATGCATGCTCCACATTGACCCTGTACCGGGCACTGTATTAGTTGCTGGGACAGAGTGATAAATAATTCAAGGTCCCTGCCCTTGAGGAGTTCATAGTTTAGGAGTAGAGTCAGACTTGTAAGCAAACAGCTATAAGAATGTAGGGATTCCTCCCATAGCCGGTACGTAAGGGAATTCCTCCCATAGCCTGTACATAAGGGAATTACGGAAAGAGAGAGAAAGGGAGAGGGAGAGAGAGGGAGGGAGAGATGTTAATATTGTCTCAAGAAGGCTCCAGAGGAAAATAGCAATCTTGAAAACTAAAGAGAAGTTCTGAGCATTGAAGGAGGCAGAAATTACGCATTTTCCAACAGAAGGAACTGGAGAGCATGGCTTGGCCAAAAAAAAAAAAACAAAAAGGCCCTTTAAAGGGTCTTTTAGGAAAAGTGTTAAATTGTGCAGTCTCCAGAGACTTTGTTGTAACTACTTATTTCTGTTGTCATAGCACAAAAGTAGCCATGGACCGTGTACGAAGGCATGCTCTTGGCCACTTTCCAATAAAACTTTATTTACAAAACTGGCAGAGGGAGGACTATATTTTGCCAATTCTCAGTGCAGAGGAAACATCTTCTGAGAGCGTTTAATCTCAGGATTCCTAGTACCAGTTAAGGATTTGAATTACTTTGCATTTGGGGTTCCCTGTGCCCTAAGGCTCTTGCTGCAGCACTCCCCACTGGCTTGTTCCTTCTCTTCATTCAGGTTTCTGTGAGATCATCTTCTGACCACCGTGTCCACAGTAGTGTTTACATCCCTTTGCCTTTCAGCTTTTAAAAAGGTGTTAGTTTCAGGAGTCAGGCAGTAGCACAGTGTGTTAAGCGCATGTGGTGCAAAATGCAGGGCCCAGAGTAAGGAATCTGGTTTGAGCCCCTGGCTCCCCACCTGCAGGGGAGTCACTTCACAGGCGGTGAAGCAGGTCTGCTGGTGTCTGTCTTTCTCTCTTCCTCTCTGTCTTCCCTTTCTCTCTCCACTTCTCTCTGTCCTATACGACAATATCAACAACAAAAACAATAACTACAACAATAAAAAAGAAATAAAAATAAAAAGGTGTTAGTTTCCACCATAAGATAGCATTTATACTAAGCTCTTTTATATATTGCTTACCTGTTTATTTACTGCCTTTCTTACTGGAAAGTAAGCATCATGATTTATCCTACCTCATGTGCAGTGATGCATTGAAGCCAATTAGCTGGTTTATTTCCAGCTCCAATTCTGCAGTGTTGTTTACCTGTGGTTTTAAACTAGCCATATCGGGACTATTGACATCCAGTATTTTCATAGGGAAGAAATTAGAAATTAAGTTGAGGGGGGAATTGCCTTTCTTTCCTTTCATAAAAAAATTTTTTTTTCTGAAAGTCAACTTGGTAACATAGATTATTGACCATAACCAGGTGCCTCCAAGATAACTGCCACAGTCTGATGCTCAGTCAACACTATTTTTGTATTAAAATAAAATGTATCCTTATTGTTGGTTGGGAAAAGACTTACATATAAAGAGGTCTCTTGCAGTTGGTAATACTTCACAGGGATTACCATGAGCTTCAGCTAGGTCCAGCCTGATGGCATCTCTCACCTTCATCTGATCCAAAGGGGAGACCAGGGACTCAGATAGGATGCCATTCTCTTTACCTTGTGTTTTCACTTCCGCAAGGTTTCCCTGCCTGTGTGTCCAATGCAGTCAGCTAAGTTAATCAGGGCCCTCAGGTTTGCATCTCTTTTATTACACATATGTTTTTAATGAATTTCTGAAGCTTAGCATAGTTGTAATCTCTGCAAGTTATCCAGAAGCCATGATGAATACCAGCCTCTTTGAAATGTTTTACTCTATCCTGTTTATGGTTTGTCTGAGACTTTGATTTGTGGTATGTAAATGGGGCCTAGTTTACATCCTCCAATTGACTGGTCAGAAATGTATCTATTTATGAACAATATCAACCCTAATAATCTAATTTTTAAAATCTGTAGCAGCATATTCCCTCAGGAACCCTTAACAAGAATCACATTTAACAGTCTCTTCAATCCTAGTTCCTTTAAGTAGGCAACATTAAATCTTAATACTGAGACCCTTTTGCAAACTCACAGAGACAGATTAAAAATCACCCATCAAATTACTGGCAAGCCACATCGAACAATTACAAAGAACATTTCATTTTCAGGATGCCTGCTAACCAGTCTTTTAAAGTCTCTGTTCTTAGTACATGCTAAAAACCAGAAAAGTGAACTTGCATTTAGCAGGCCATCTAGCTTATCCAAATTTTTCCAGGACACCAGTGCTGGAGAGGACCTTGCATAGTCAAACAGAACACCTTAGTTCTGGGAAACATCCACTGCCTACCTGGCTGTCCTGTATTTTTTTTTCCCCCATTTCTCTGTCTCTTTTCAGTGATAGACCATTCTTTCCTAAGACAGCCTATTCTCTCTTTGAATACCATTTACAAAAAGTTAATTTTATACTTGCCATGCTGTACCTCTACCCATTAGCCCTAGTTCTTTTTTAAAAAATTTTATTTAGTGATTCATGAGAAATTATAGGAGAGAGAGAAAGAACCAGATATCACTCTGGTACATGTGCTGCCAGGAATGAACTCAGGACCTCATCCTTGAGAGTCCAATGCCTTATCCACTGCGCCACCTCCCGGACCACTAGCCCTAGTTCTGTCCTTATGGTGCCACTCAGAATAAATTGGCTTATTCTCACCTGTCTTATTTCAAGAAAATGACACTGTTCTCACATCCCTTGAGCCCTCTCTTCTCCAGTTTATGTGTTGACTGTTCATTCACCTTTTTTTCATAGGACAATACTTTGTACTGTCTTTGTTTGGATATGTGCCTCTGGAAAGATTTCAGTTTGCCTGTGCCCTTAAAGGAACTGAAGAATTGAAGAATTGGTGGGAGAAAATAGCATGATTATGCAAGGAAACTTACAGTCCTAATGCTCTGAAGTCCCAGGTTCAGTCCCCTGAACCATCATAAACTAGAATTGAGCAGTGCTCTGGTTAACAACAACAAAAAAAAAAAAAAAAAAAAAAAAAAACACTGAAGAATGGCTAGGATGATAGACTCTTAAACTAGACCTTCCTCTTCATTTACTATTTCTAAAGCAATAACAACTTTTATGGATCATCTGATCTGAAAAATAAGAAAATGGTACATATTTCTGCTGTTTTGTACTAAAGCAAACCATAGTAAAATCATCAGGGGATACTTGGTACAAAATACACAATATGGCCAATGCCTTTATAATGATTCACAAGATGTGACTTCCATTACAAATTTTGGCTCACTGTTAATTTTCCTTTCAGATTAGAGTTTACATGAATGGATTTTATCTATGTTTTATCTAAGATGTTGAATAGTCCAGCCCTAAAAACTTATCTGTTTAATTGTATTAGAAAACAAGGAAATCACTGTTCAATTTTATTATGTGGTGGTGCCAGGTGTCAAACTAGGGCATCTGAGTTTGAAAGACCTATGCTCAAATAAAAATCCTATGCTCAAATGCAAACAATGCTCTCAAACCCTGGTCTTGAACCTAAATAAATATGCTTTAACTTTAGTATCAAAGTTATATACTCATACACTTTTTTTTGCATAGTTACCTATAATCTCTTTGTCACTCCCACACACTTAACAACTGATCCAAAACTTGATGTTCTTCCTCCTCCTTCTGTCTTCTCACACTTCTTGTTCTCAGTTCCCCTGAGTATGCTAGACAACTATTCTCAGTGGCATTGAATTCAAACCTTCTGTTGAAATTGCCATGTCATCCCCAACAAAAGTCAAGTTAAACATCAGTTCCTATGCTTTATTTTTTTCCCCACATAACCTCTTCGAGGAGAAATTTCTCACTTGCTTTGTGACTATCACTATTATATGTAAAAGAAAACCTTTTATTTTAAGGTTATTTGAAGAGAGGTGGCCTTGTGGGAAGAGTACATGCCTTGCGAACTTGACACCCTGGTTTTTATCCCCAGTTTTGTACGCAACTAGAACCACGCTGATCATTCTTTGTCCTTCTCTCATAGAAATGAGTTAACTTTTTATTTTAAGAAATGAATTTAGTGGCTAGGCTGTGGGGCACCTGGTAGGGCACATGCCTTAACATGCATGAGTATTTAGGTTAAGGTTCCAAGTCCCCAACTGCATGTGTCTCTATTTCTTTCTTCCGTTCTATCTCCTCCTTCCCTCACAATTTCTCTCTGTTTACAAAAGAAAGAAAGAAAAAAAAGGGGGCAGGACAGAGAATGAGAAAGGAAAAGAAAAAGGAAAAAAAAATTACTGCCAGATACAGTGGCTTTTGTTTTTAATCTATTTTTAAAATATTTTTGTTTATTACTGGGTAGATACAAAGACAATTTGAGAGGTGAGGGGGAGATAGACTGGGAGACAGAGAGACATTTTCAGCCCTGCTTCACCACTTGTGAAGCTTTCTCCATGTAGGTGGGTACCAGGGGACTTGAACCTGGGTCCTTGTGCACTATAGTGTGCACATTTAACCCGGTTCGCTACTGCCTGGCCGCAAAACTGTGGGCTTATCATGCAGGCAGTGAACAACAGCAATAACGCTTTTGGTGGTAATAATAATAATAACAATAATAATAATAATTTGTTAACAACAACAATGATAATACATTGAAAGAAAAATAAAGACACTGAGGGAATAGCTCACTAGGTAGGCTGCTTGCCTTGCCATGAGTGTGACCCAGGTTCAAGTTCTGATACCTCATGGAACTGCTATCTATATGCAGACACCCAGTGTTGTGGTGTCTCATGCTATCCTCCATCTACATGATAAAGAAATCTAGGATAGGTGAAATTGAGCAGGCTGGAAAACCAGGCTCCTCAAAACAACAATCACAACAGGAGAAAAGTTTAGGGGACCAGGCCAGTGGTATCATCAATTTAAGCCCCTTTCTCTCTACTTGCAGTGGGGAAGCTTCACAACCAGTGAAGCAGGTCTACAAGTGTCATTCGTTCTCTCTACTTCTCTATCTCCTACTTCCCTCTCAATTTCTCTCTGTCCTATTAAATAAACAGAAAGAAAAGTAAGGAAAAATAGCTACTGGTAGCAGTGGGTTTGTAGTGCAGGCACTGGACCCCAGTGATAATTCTTGTGGCAATTAAAAAAAAAAGAAGAAGAAAAGTTAAGATCATGTTAATAGTTCTCATTTACCTTATACCCCATTTCATGTATTAGTATCTTACTACTAGTTTGGTTATTTTTTTATTAATTTTATTTATTTATTCCCTTTTGTTGCCCTTGTTGTTTTATTGTTGTAGTTATTATTGTTGTTGTCGTTGTTAGATAGGACAGAGAGAAATGGAGAGAGGAGGGGAAGACAGAGAGGAGGAGAGAGAGATAGACACCTGCAGACCTGCTTCACCGCCTGTGAAGCGACTCCCCTGCAGGTGGGGAGCCGGGGTTCGAACCGGGATCCTTATGCCGGTCCTTGTGCTTTGCGACACCTGCGCTTAACCCGCTGTGCTACAGCCCGACTCCCTAGTTTGGTGTATTTATAAAGATGAAAGAATCAGTATCAGAAGTTAATAATTAAAGTCCTTATTTTATTCAGTTTTCCTATTTTATTTTCAGTTCTAGTACTCCAGAATACCATATTATATTTAGTCATCAGATTTCCTTAGAGTCTTCTTGATTATTATTTGAATGCTTTTGATGATCTCAGCAGTTTTGAGGCATACTGACCTGTTCTTTGGTAGACTGTCCTTTAGTTAGAAATTTCCTGGAAAAAAAAAAACCCTTTTTCATATTAAGTAGAGATCATAGGTTTGGCAGAAGATGATCCCAGAATTAAAGTGTCATTCTTATGACATCAAATCTAAAGTACATACTCTCAGCATGATCTGTGACTGCTGATCTCAACCTCAACCTCCGACCCTGCCTTTTAAAGTGCATTCTTTGGAAGAAGCTCACTGTGCACAACCAATGGATGTTTTCTGTTTTTTCCTCCTAACTGTATAAGGTGAGTATCTCTGATGGCTGCTATCTTTTCTCACCAATTCTTTAGGGGCCCAGCATTCTTTCATTGTGTTGCTTTCTCTAAGGGCTTTTGCTGTCAAAAAGGATGTAGAGGAGAATGTTTGCTTTTAAAAGCCTTGGCCTGAAAATGGCACACATCACTTCCACTTTCATTTCATATGACACTCATTCATGTGCCAAACCTAACTGTTAGAGAGACTGGGACATATGGTCTAGCTGGGAGCCCAGGAAAAAGAGGAAGTAGATTTGGAAGCAAAACTCAGTATTTGCCACTTCACTTTACAGAATAAAAGATTGACAAAACCACCACCCCCTTTCAGTCTCCTGCCATTTAGTAATATAGCCATTACTCTACGTTTTAATAAAAAATAATTTAGAAATACTTGAAAATTTTAATTATTTATTATTGAGTAGAGTCAGACAGAAATTGAGAGGGGAGAGGGAGATAGAGAGGGAAAGAGAGAGAGAGATACCTACAGCCCTGTTTTACCACTTGTGAAACTTTCCTCCTGCAGGTGGGGTACAGGGGCTTGGACCCGGACCCTTACACACTGTAATGTGTGCACTTAACCAGGTGAGCCACTGCCTGGCCTTGCAAAAAATAATTCTTCAAGTAGCACATGCATTGCTTTTACCCAGTTTTGAGGAAGAATTAGTCCCTTGCCTTTTGGGTATATTCATCTGCTTTGCTTCCTCATTTACCAGCTACCCTGTAATATTATATTATGTATAAATATTTATATAAAGGACATGGTAGATTTCTTGAGAACAATGCAGGCATTATTTATCTCTTTGATGCCCAAGCTTAGTCTACATTTAAAAGTCATGGTTGCTGAATATACTCAGGATACTGGATCAGCTAAAAATAGGCTCATCTTTTAACCTTTTCACTTCTTTACTTACGAGAGTCAAACTTTCATGAACGTGATGATAGTGAGTTAAACCTAGAAAGACCTGTAGTGTTTGATAAAAGCCAGCTGGGATACAGGCCTGTAGGCAGTCTATACTGCTTTCTTCAATAATACTTCTCAATTCAAGACATTTATTTTTCAATCATTATTAAGTGCTCCTTTGAAGTGTCTGTACATTTGCTTTCAGAGATCATCACGTAATTAAAACTCCAAGTAGACTGCAGCTCTTGGGCAGTGGGGGATGGGGTGAAAGCTTGATGCTCATTATCTTGAGCAGGAATTACCAACCTGAATTCCCAGTGCTCCAGTAGGAGGATAGATTCTCTACAGCAAAAAGAGTGTTTAATTACAACCACAGAAAGAGGAGCCTGAGAAAAACAAACAATCACTTGCCTGCAATGCCTCAACTGGCATGCCTCTCGTTGCCGATGAAAATAGGACATCTTTAAAGTGATCCTATCAAGCTTATTAGAAAGAAAGTATGATACAAACATTTGGCCCTGTTCCTTCTTTCTGTCATTTTTTTATACTTTACTCAGAGTTTACTGTTCCATAGTTTTTCCTACTCAGTTAATAGTGTTTTAAAGCAGAAATCAGGAGACTTCAGTCTACTGTCAGAATGCTCACTTTCCCTCACTTACACATTGTTTCTTCAATTTTCATAGTTGGAATTAGGCCGTGTGTGTGTGTGTGTGTGTGTGTGTGTGTGTGTGTATTTGTTATCGTTGTTGTTTTTTGCCACCATGGTTATTGTTTGGGTTCTGGGCCTGTGTGACAAATCCACTGCTCTCAATAGTCTATATATATATATTTCATTTCTTTCTTCCTTTTCTTTTTTTGAGAGACAGAGAAAATTTAGGGAGTGTGGAGGGAGAAAGGGAAACAGTTGTTCTACTGCTCCACTGTTTGTGAAGCTTCCCCACCGTAGGTGGGGACTGGGGCCCTAAACCTGGGATCTTCCTTATGTTAATAACCTGTGTGCTCTACTGGGTTTGCTAACTTCTGCCTCAGGATTTACATTTTTATAGGGTTTTCATTTCATACTCTCACATCTTCTTATCCATTTGTAATAATTAATAATTGAAATTGGCATAGGAAATCTTCTTTTCCATTGTGTAGATACAAAATCTGAATTTCAATGGTGAACAGCTTGCTTTGGACTACATGGGAACTTCTTTTTAATTAATTAATTAATTTATTTATTTTAAAGTTGATTTAATCATTTTAATGCTGTATAGTCTTTTATTGTGTGTATATATGATAACTTTCCTTTTTAAAAATATTTCCTTTTTGTTGCCCTTGTTGTTTTTATTGTTGTTGTAGTTATTATTGTTGATGTCATCGTTGTTGGATAGGACAGAGAAATGGAGAAAGGAGGGGAAGACAGACAGGGGGAGAGAAAGACAGACACCTGCAGACCTGCTTCACTGCCTGTGAAGCGACTCCCCTGCAGGTGGGGAGCTGAGGGCTGGAACCGAGATCCTTATGCCGGACCTTGTGCTTTGCTCCACGTGCGCTTAACCCATTGCGCTACCGCCCAACGGGAACTATATTTCTTATGACTGTGCATCTTGAACTTAGGGGCCTGCAGGAATTCACCTATCAAGCAATGAACTTGGGAGCCAAAAATACTCATTTCCCTCAGTCAGACTGAGTTGTCATAAAAGTCATGATACATTTTTCCATAAAAAAACAAACAGAAAAATACATCATAACTTTTCTGACAACGCAGTAGAAGTCATCCTCACTTATGATAGCCATGTCTTCATTGTAAGAAAGGATCTTGAACTGAGTCTGGAAAAGTTTGTAGACTTTGATAGTTGATGGTAGGGATGTGGACTGCAATGAGGTTGGCTGGTTACTTTTTTCTCCAACATGTCATTGGTGTGTTGGATTAGATGAACTCATGGAGGTGATAACTGAACATAGATTCATTCCTTGACTTCTGCTACTACTCAGGGTGAAGATTCTAATGTGGTCCATCAATAGAGATCCAAAGCAGGACTCTAGAATCACTTAGTTTAATTAGTTTAACTTCTAAATATTACTGGTAAAGAAACTATGGTCCATAAATTTAAAAAACTAAAATATTAACTCACAAAACTAATACACAGTTATTAACCAGGAAGTCTAATTTCTGCTCTCTCGTTCTCTTTCTGAAAACCAAATTCCTCAATTTCCATTTTATTTTAAAAATCATTTCTTTTTTCCTTTTTTTCTTGTTATTTGTCACCAGTGTTGTGACTGGGTCTCATTGCCATCACTATGAATCCATCACTTCCAAAGTCCATTTTCTCTTTATATTTTATTTTATTTTATTTGACAGGACAGAGAGAAATTAAAAGAGGATGTGGAGGTAGAGGGTCATAGAAAGACTCCTGTGGACTTACTTCACCGCTTGGGAAGCTCTGCCCTGTGAATAGGGAGTGGGGCTCAAACATGGGTCTTTGCATATGGTTATGTGTATGCTCAACTGAGTTTATTTATTTAATTATTTATTTATTTATTTATTTATTTATGAGTTTGGGCAAGATAGGAAGAGAGAGGTGCTGGGGATCAAACATGAGGACTCATGCCTACAAATTCTACACTAGCCTTTCACCACATCTTTGGCCTGTGCTATCAACTTTATTATTTTTTTAAATTTTGTAGCTTTATTACAATTGTTAGAACAGAGAAAAAAATTGAGAGGGAAAGAGATAAGAGAGAGAGATCTACAGCACTACTTCACCACTCTTGAAGCTTTCCCCCCTGCAGGTGAGGGGAGTGGGGGTTTGAATACTAGGTACTTATGCATGGTAGTATGTGCACTTAACCAGGAGTGCCAACACTCAACCCCACTATCAACTTTCTTAATATCTTTTCTATTTCTTACTTCAACTTTGAAGAAGATATTCATATATGAATAACGTTATTTTATGAATATGTGTTGTTAGTATGTCATATATGCATATCAAATCACCTGTATGTATATCTTTGATGGTGTAAGTCTAGTACTGAAGAAAGAGTTAAGTGCTTGAATCTTTAACTAGAATTTTTATCAAAATCTAAATATTAACAAATGTGTTCATTTTAAAACATAGTCTGGGGATTGGGGGCAGGCAGTGGCAAAGACCCAGGTTCAAGCTCTGCTCCCCACCTGCAGGGGGAAGTTTCATGAGTAGTGAAGCAGGTCTTCAGATATCTTTTTCCCTCTCATTCGCCTCTTCACCTCTCAGTTTCTGTCTGTCCTATCAAAATGAAATAGCAAAGGAAAAAATGGCTGCCGGAAGCTGTATATATGCACAGTGTTTGCACTGAACCTCAGTGATAACACTAGTGGCAATAAAAATAAGTAAAGAAATAAAAAAAGTTCCTATTTTACTGCTTGACTGAAAGAAAATTTGGAATAAATATTGTCTGAATAAATTGGTGGAAGAATAAACTTGACATTCAATTGAATTTAGTGATTGTCCTTTAGAGGACAGCACATAGCGACGTCAGTAGTCATGTCTTCCTTCTTGCCTCAGCTTTTCTCATCAACAGTAGCATTTTTTCTACTTACTTTTATGAAATAGAGGTGCATGCAAAAGAATAGTATTTTTTTTTTTGCCCAGCACTGAAACTTAGACAAAGATTTCAGTGATGATGTGCAGACTGAAACACTGTCAGTCAGTGCCCCGATGAAAACACTTGAAATATTTATGATGACTGATGTGCAAAATCTCAAATGTAGAATAAATAGTTCAGATTGATGGAATTGGTTGCTAGGAGGTTTGATTAATACTTAGAACAACTTTTAGTTTGAAATACTAAGAGAAATATACATGACTTGATTTTTGTGTAAGTACTGAATGTGAGAGCTGTTTCCATATGCATTTCAGTCATAATCTCAAGGCCATAGGGTTTTTATTGTATCTTGTAGCTCTTATCCAATCTATTCTTTTTGACTGAACTTGATAAGAATTTCTAAATCTAGGAGTTTCTGAGGGATAGTTGATATGCAGTCGAACTAAAAGTCTCTCAAGGCTTGCCTATAATTGCTGGAAGCTTAGAAATTAGTGACAGTTTGGTCTAAACTATGATTCTAGAATGGGGCCATAAACTTCATGGATTCTTGAAGTTAGACACTAGATACACAATAGATATAATTAATTCACTTATTAAAGCATACCTCTGTATTTCTCCTAGTCATAACTCACTTTTATTTATTTATATACAGTTTATGGTTTCAAGGTATTATGGATCTGCTTACAGAAGGAAAACATGTAAAAATATTACTGAAATGTTCCCCTCTAAATGCTTATTTTAATATTAAGCCATTGGCATTCGTGCATTTACTTAGAGAGTGTTGGCAACAATTTGCAAGTGCGCATTTTTCATAAATAAAAATCTGAATAATCATTTCATTTTGTTTTGCAGAACCCCAGCTGAAAGGAATTGTGACAAGGTTATTCAGCCAGCAGGGATATTTCCTGCAGATGCATCCAGATGGTACTATTGATGGGACCAAGGACGAAAACAGTGACTACAGTAAGGAACATTAGCTTCTTGCCATCAAATTACTACCAAATGTATGGCTCAATGTATCTTAGACTTAGACATGGCTAGAATCATTTCTTAAGTACTTACTAATACATTTTTATTGTTATCTTTATCCTTGCTGTGACTTTCTACTGCAAAGGGACAGGAAGGGCAAGAGGTTATGAACTACATGAAAACATGATTGCTTTTATTAGTATCAGTTGACCAATAAACAAGAATATCCTCCCTTGGACGGGCAACACAGTCCTCCTGGATAGTACTACTGATTTGTTGCGGGAACAACCTGGGCTCTAGTCTGACCACGCAGTTGTGGAGGAAACTTGAGTTCTCTGATGTCTTTTACCTCTCCTCATGTGTCTATATTTACCTGGAAAAAAAAAAATCAGTTTGGAGCAGTAAACTCCCCTGATAATAGCAGAAGGAAAAAAAAAAGGATTATTCTCCTATTGCATTGTTTATACTCAGGATGGTGATAAATATTCCTTAGAGCAAGGTACTCATTCTAGAACAAGGTGCTATTTTAAGTCTAGAACCAAATAGCATGCTAAAAATAATTCTCAGAACATAATTTATTTCTGAAAATGCAATTTAATTGAATAGATAAGTAAAATTGAAGAATATACATATGTATTGCATGGCATTTTCTCTTGAAATTTTTTTATTTTAAAAGAAACATTTCCATTAGTGTGATGGCTCAGTGGTAGTGCAGAGGACTTCCATGCATGAGGTCCTAAGTTTGTTCTCCAGTACAGTATGTACCAAAATGGTGCTCTGATCCTTCCTTCCTTCCTTCCTTCCTTCCTTCCTTCCTTCCTTCCTTCCTTCCTTCCTTCCTTCCTTTCCTTCTCCCCTTTTAAATAATAAATCTTTACAAATGACAACATAGGGAGTCACGCAGTAGCACAGCGGGTTAAGCACACAAGGTGGGAAGCTCAAGGACCAGCTTACAGATCCTGATTTGAGCCCCCCGGCTCCCGACCTGCAGGGGAGTCGCTTCACAAGCGGTGAAGCAGGTCTGCAGGTGTCTATCTTTCTCTACTCCCCTTTGTCTTCCCCATCTCTCTCCATTTCTCTCTGTCCTATCCAACAATGATGACAATAATAATAACTAAAACAATAAAACAAGGGCAACAAAAGAGAATAAATAAATAAATATTAAAATGACATGAAAACCAGACTTTTTATTTTTAGCTTATGCAAGATAATAATAGAATCTGAAATTTTGGATGATATGTTAAAGTACCAAATGTGAAAATATCATTAATACTATTCCTGGAATTATTATTTTTTATTGATTAAATAATGATCAAGACCATAGGATAAGAGGGTTACAATTCCACACAATTCCCACCACCAGAGTTCGGTATCCCATCTCCTCCATTGGAAGCATGGACCCAGGATCATTATGGGGTTCAGAAGGTGGAACTGCTTTTTAACTGATTTAATTTAAAAGCCAGCAAATTTAATAACTAAGCATAAAAAATTGAAAATAAGTCTCAGAGCCAAGAATGTTAAATCCCATCATATATTTCAGTTTCTGCATAAGAGTATACAGGTAATCCAGGAGAAAATTGTATAATTCTGAAATTTTGCATAGTATAACATTATTCTGAAAAAAATTTTATTACTTGCTAGATGCTTAGTTTTGATTACATAGTAAAGCTGATTAAATATATATCCAACTGAATTGTCTTTCTGAGGAATGTGAATTTGTGGTCAGATTGACAATCTACTAAACTAAACCTAACAAAATCTATGAACTCTGGTATTCTGCAATAAAATTACATTTAAATAAAAAAAATTATGATTTGCAACAAAGGCCACAATCTTCCACATATGAAAATGCTTATCAACCCCTTCTAAATTATTCTTTGTTCACTTAATACTGCACATTAAAGAGTATGAATTATAGTAAAGAAAAGATCTTACCATGAAGCGCTGTCACTTGCAAAGTAGTTGATTAGCTTATTGTGGCTTGCATTGTTGAATGTATTTATATGAATGCATTCAATTCTGTGCAAAAAGATTGAGAATGGATTTATTTATTTCCATGCAAGAGTTTCGTCTAGTGCATCTTAACTTGAATGTAGGCTGAGTTCAGCTACAAATGTAGCTAGAATTCACTAAAGGGATTCACTCATGTTACAGTGGGACTTCAGGAACTTTCCAGGTGTGGTCTGTTACTAGCCCCCAAACAGTGGGCAGGAAGAAACCGAGGGCAAGAGGTAGACCACTCCAGATTGGTAGGCAGACATTTTAATTGGAAAGGGAACTTAGAGGAGACTTTGTCTTGGATGGTCTCAAGACCAGTAATTTTGTGCACACCAATGCCTGCCCACAGTCCAACTCTCAAAAGTTCTATGGAGCCATTTTTCAGTAGTCTAAATAATCTGAACAGATTCCTTATTTCTTGGATTAATTTTTGAGAATGGATATTTCTGTAGGAGAGGGAATAAGTAGCCTGTTACTCCTTGAGGCCAAGGCTGTACCACAGGTTCCACAGGGATGATACATAGTGCCACTTCCAAGAGGAGACAGTCAGAAGCTTCTGATGGCCTATATTTTGGTCCCCAGTAACCAGATAGTACCTTCTTCCTGTTTGCTCCCCTTAAACAGGCTAACTCTGAAGAATCTCTTGATCATACTTCTTTTAATATATATATATATATATATATATATATATATATATATATATATATATATATATATATATGAGATTGTTAAAGATGATGTTAATAAACATCAGTGCCACACTTGAACTTGAAGATTGAGGGTGATATCAGGGGAGGGGAGGAGATACAGAGCTCTGGGGGTGGGAATTATACCCCTCTTATCCTATGGTCTTGTCAGTGTTTCCATTTTATAAATAAATAAATACATAAAAAAGAAGATTGAGGGCTAGAGAGCCTGCTTGCTGCATATGGTGCCAGCCTCTCCATGCATGCTTTCCATATTTGAACCCAGGAACCACATAACAGAGGCAAATACTGGTACTATGATGTCTCCTTTCTCTCTCTGTACTTCTGTATCTGGATGTAAAAAGTGGTCAGGGAGTTGTGACATTGTGCCTTGTATGGAGTCCCAGACCCAAATGAAAAGGATGATCCACAAATTATAAATTGATAAAGCTAGATTTGATCTTATGTATTTGCTTTCCCCATATTATGGTTGTGGAGATGTACACATAGATGATGATATGTTTACTTTAGTAATTTATTTTATTTTTTAAAAGTATTCCATTGCATAGATATGATCAAATATCCACTTTAATTTTGGTGAATAATGATCATTTTTATGTCATGTCCATTTTAAACAGTGTAGTTAAAATATTTTCTGTAGGTTTTGAAGAAACTTATGCTGGCTGTACTTGTGTTTTACTATATATATGTAGCTTTTAAGTCACAATATTATAATTGTCTAAATACCCCGTCAAATTTCTTTAAAGTTTTTGTTTTGAAATTATTTTAGGCCTGGATTTCCTATATCTTCTTCATCCAGATTCTCATAAAAGTACCATCTTATGTGACAACAATAACAACTATCAACTAGGAAATTAACACTTCAAAACTATTAACTTGTCAATAGGCTTTATTCAAATTTCACCAATTTTTCAACTGATGTATATACTCTGTTGATCTCCTCCTCCCCAAAATTTTTCATTGGGTTTTTAATAAACACAATATTTATAGTTTTACTGAGTGGTGATTAGTGGTAAACATATCTAAGAAGAATTTAAATTGAATTCATTTTTTAAAATAGAACATTATAAGTCTCTCAGTTGTTAAAGTATCTTTTTTCCCCTCTCCACTCTGTGTGGGCAGGAGTAAAAGCATTCGATTGTTGGGGGTCGGGGGTGGGAAGAGTCTTGTTACTATGAGCTTCTGTCAGGAATATGTTATTTGGTTCATTAGACATCATTAAGTCCAACCAACTTTACCCTGGCATCTTGCATAGAATTGGTAAAAATAAATAAATAAAATAAAACACCTGTTCTTTTGTTCAAGAAAAAAAGACTAATTACATGTAATTGCCTAAAAAACAAATGGGTTTGTCATGAGCAGCAGATAGGAATCTCTGCAAATGTAGTGATAACAAAAGATACAAAACTGTGTTAGAACATTGGCATGAAAAAGACAATTGCAGTTTGGAGAGTATTCATAGGAATATTTTACATAAAATTAGAAAGGTAATTATTCTGCTTCACTAGTTACCATAAAAGAAAATACATTTGAAGAGGTCAATTGCACTAGGGTGAAAGCAATTTATATTCTATAGCTAAATGTGTTCTCTTTTCTTCTGAATAAAAATTATTAGGAGCTGTTTGACTATGGAAAGAGCTGTTTGCAAGGAGGAAGTTTCATGAGTGGTGAAGCAAGGCTACAGGTGTCTCTCTCTTTTTTATTATTTTTTATTATCTTTATTTATTTATAGGATAGAGACAGCCAGAAATTGAGAGGGAAGGGGGTGATAGAGAGGGAGAGAGATAGAGAGAGAGCTGCAGCCCTGATTCATCATTTGTGAAGCTTTCCCTCTGCAGGTGGGGACTGGGGGGCTCGAACCTGGGTCCTTGCACACTGTAACGTGCACTCAACCAGGTTGAGACACATGGCCCCCAGGTGTCTCTCTCTCCCCCTCTTTCTCCCTTGTCCCACTCAGTTTTTCTCTGTCTTTATCTAATAATTACATAAATATTTTTATATTTATTTTTTTATTTATTCCCTTTTGTTGCCCTTGTTTTTTTTTATTGTTGTAGTTATTATTGTTGTCATCATTGTTGGATAGGACAGAGAGAAATGGAGAGAGGAGGAAGAAGACAAAGAGGGGGAGAGAAAGATAGACACCTGCAGACCAGTTTCACTGCTTGTGAAATGACTCCCCTGCAGGTAGGGATCCAGGGCTCAAACCGGGATCCTTATGCCTGTCCTTGCACTTTGTGCCACGGATGCTTAACCCGCTGCGCTACAGTCCGACTCCCCATAAATAATATTTTTTAAAAAAGAACAAGCTGGCTGATAAACTGGTGAATCTAGAAATATTCATGCGTATGTTATAGTGACATCTGGAGCATTTTTTTTACAAGAATACCTTTTTGATTTGGGTGGGGCAAGCATATGGTAATAGTGGGGATAGTATTAACATTCACTCATTTTCAAGGTCCCCTTATTCCTGAGGTTTTGTAAAAAAAAAATCTAAGTAGGTTAGATAAGTAAGTGTAAAATTTCAAAGGCACAGTAGGTTATACATAGTTGACAGAGAGCAAAATCTGAAGTGAAAGAACTGACTTTGCTGTCCCAAGAGATCTTGTTGTGCATTTGTTGAATATAAAGTTTCATAGGATAAAAAATCAGGTAAGGCCACTGTAATGATGAAGCATCAAGATGAAAGTAAGACCACTTTGTAACTACATGGACAGAAAGCTAGAGACTGTCCAGACTACAGAATGGCCTACATTTGTTCTGGATTACAGTGGTTTCTTCTTTACTGCACATAACTTTGCTCTTTCCTTCTGTTTCATTAGTATTATTAAGACAATGATAGAATTATATCACTCAAAACTCTGTTTTTTAATATTTATTTATTTATTTTCCCTTTTGTTGTCCTTTTTTATTGTTATTGTAGTTATTATTGTTGTTGATGATGGTATTATCCTTGTTGGAAAAGACAGGGAGAAATGGAGAGAAGAGGGGAAGACAGAAAGGGGCGAGAAAGATAGACACCTGCAGACCTGCTTCACCGTCTGTGAAGCGACTCCCGAACTGGGATCCTTATGCCAATCCTTGCGCTTTACGCCACGTGCACTTAACCCACTGTGCTACTGCCCGACTCCCTCTTTTTTTTAAAAATGTGATAGGGCAGGGAAAAATTGAGAGGGGACGGTAGATAAAATGAAGGAAAGAAAAATAGACACCTCCAGACCTGCTCGTGAAGTGACCCTCTCACCTGAAGTGGGAAGCCGGGGGTTCGAACTGGTATCCTTAAGTGTCCTTGTGCTTTTTACTATGTGCACTTAACCCGTATACCACCGCCTGACCCCCCTATTAGTCAACATCCTCTGTCCTTTCGACTACCTGGCGATGTTTCTTGATGTTTATACTTTCATCAACATTTACTATATATGTCTCTCTCTCTGTGTATCTGTATCTGTTTCTCTCATTCTTCTACATACACACACACATACACACCTTGTTCTGTAACTTTATATAAAGTTATATCTATGAATGGGCATTTTGGTTCTTTCTAGCATCTTGCTCATTTAGAAAATACTATAATCATGGACACAAGTTATTTTTTATGCATACAAGTCTTTTTATGAGATACTTACAAGTGGAATTTCTTGGTTAAGGGTATGTGCTTTTTTTTTTTTCTTTCTAATTTTGAAGAATATCTGCTTTCCATCACACACATTTAAAGGGAGAGTATCTTTTTCCTTACTTTCTAGTTAAAAACAAGCTTTTTTTTTCATATTATGAGTTACTTTGAGCACTTGTGTATTGATTTTAAGAACCATAGGTCCTTCTCTTTCTATTAAATTTCTGTTTCTATGAGATGCCTAATTTTTCAGTTGAAGAAAATATACTTACATTGTTTAAAGAAGCTCTAAGTGATATTCAATTATTTCTACTTATTTTGTTGTTTATCCACAATTTTTTTGTTAACTCTTTTTAATTTTAAATAATGCTTTTATGCCAAGAGGTTTTCTTCCTATTTTAAAGGGCTTTACTTATTTGAAGTTTGTAAAAGTAATTCTTGTTATTTTATTTTAGTAATTCACTGTTTCATTTTCATTTTTAATATTTAAACTGGAATTTATTTCTTTAGACTTTTAAATTCTAACATTTAACTGTTTTGCATTCTTCTTACATTCTTCATGTTATCTGCCAAAAAGTACAAATAGTTTCTCCAAATTTTATAAATGTGTTGAACTCCCTATGATTTCGGCAGAAACACATATAAAAAGAGAATCGGCGTTTGAGTTTTAGAAATTCAATCGAAAATTTAAATATTTAGTCACTGCAATGTGTTTTCTATACAATACCACACATATGATGTTTTTATATCACCAGGCACTAGCATATAGAAACTACAAAGCCAACAGAAGCTCTGTATTGCTAAACTATGAGCAGAAACATGAACCAAATGGTTAGCTGGGGAAAGTTATGGAGGACATAAGGGATGCTGCAAAGAATTATAAAGATAGTCTCTCTTTTTCTAGTGAGCTGTCTCTCTAGACACAGAGTCCTTCTCTTTCTCCTACTCAAGCTTACACAATATATTAATCATGGAAGTGTAAGGACTGTGCCACAGCCAATTGCAAGGATATTATTTTTTTCTTAGTGTCATCTGTACCTTAAGAATATGTCATATATATATATATAGCCACACCTACAAATTGGATGAAAGGAGGAAGAAACCCATGTGTTGTCCTGCTGATTCTCTTTAAACAAGGTTATTTACACATTCCTGAGCAACACTTTGGCATCTGCAATGCAATTCTTATCATAGCATATCTCAGTGAGATGGATATTTAGCCTTAGCTCAGGAGTATTGTTATTTCATTTGATTTATCTTATAATAAAAGAAAATTACTGCTTTTGATAGCTAGGATAAAAGTAATGGATATTCTTTAGAATGCTACTTTAAAACAATATTTTTAATAGTATTTATTTTGAATAGAGACAGAGAAATTGTGAGGGGTGGGGAAGATACAAAGAGAGAGAAAGAGAGAAGCCTGCAGTAATGTTTCACTGCTAGTGAAGCTTCCCCCCTTCAGGGAGCCAGGGTCTTGAACCTGCTTTCTGTATACTGTAATGTTCACACTTAACCAAGTGCAGCACTGCTGCACCCCTGTTAAATGTGTTTTAATTGTAAAGACTGTGCCTCCAAATAAAATTTCTGGACATTCTGAACAGGAAATAGCTACTTCCTGAATAGTTTATCCATTTACATTTACAAATTTTAAACCTTGAGCGTGTCAGATAGTGGCACACCTGGTTGAGCTCACATGTTACAGTGCACAAGGACCCGGGTTCGAACCCTTGGTCCTCACCTGTAGGAGGAAAGCTTTGCAAGTGGTGAAGCAGTGCTGCAGGTGTCTCTCTGTCTCCCTCCCTCTCTATCATTCCCTTCACTCTTGGTTTCTGGCTTTTCTAGCCAAATAAATAAATAAATAAAAGATAAAAAATTAAAAAAACAAAATTTAAACCTTGACCTCTACTTTATTAGTCTTAATATTTCTTTCTTTATTCCTTCTTCCCTTCTTCTTTTTTCCCTCTTTCTTCCATCCATCCATCCTTCCTCCCTTCCTCCCTTCCTTCTTTCCTTCCTTCCTTCCTTCCTTCCTTCCTTCCTTCCTTTCTATCACGGAATGTCAGTGCCTGAACTACAAATCCACCACTCCTGGTGGTCATTTTTTTTTCTTTTTCTAATTATCTTTATTTATTGGATAGAGACAGCCAGAAATCAATAGGGAAGGAAGGGGGTTGTAGGGAGGGAGAGAGACAGAGAAACACCTGCAGCACTATTTTACCACTTGCAAAGCTTTCCCCCTGCAGGTGGGGACCAGGGGCTTGAACCTGGGTCCTTAGGCATTGTAATTTGTGTGCTCAACCAGCTCCTCATTTTTTTCTATCTTATTTGATTATTAGAGAGAAATTGAGAGGGGAGGAGAAAATAGGGAGAAGGAGAGAGACACATGCAGATCTGTTTCACCACTTTTGAAGTTTTTTCTTTACAGGTAGAGTGTGGGGCCTTGAACTTGGATCCTTGTGTGTGTTAAGATGTGCACTCAACAAGGTGCCTTCAGTAGGATGCAACATCACTTATTCCCTTATAAGTAATGTGGTTACTACTGCCATTAGTTTTGACACTATGGTTATCACTGGGCCTCGTGCCCACACCATGTCTACAACACTCACAGTAGCCATTTTTCTTTTTTTCTTCAGTAGAAGGTGAGAGGCAGAAGGAAATAAAAACAAGAGGGAAGAGAGGGAAGGAGAGAGAGAGAGAAAGAGAGAGAAGAAAGATGGAGCACTGCTCTATTACTTGTGAAGCTTCCATCCTAAGGTGTGAACTGGGGACTTGAACATGTGTCTTTGCACATGCTATTGTGTGCACACTACCAGGTAAGCCACCACCTGATCCCCTAGTTTATTTTTGTATAAACTACATTATTGAGGGAAATATTATAAGATAGTTATTGCCACATATGTACAGTTTCTTAGCCCCCCACAATTGTGATAGGTCTTTACATGCCATGTTTACTATTAATTGATATCTTCCTCCCCTGTTATACACTGGGTCACCAACATGCTCTCGATTGCCCCCACCCCGCCCCCCAGTATCCTTGACTCTGGTGCAATGTATATATTGTTATAATTGATGAAATTTCCCATTTTGCTACACTTTGGGTAGAACTTGGAAGAATATTTTTTCTTCCATCCTTCCTTCCCTTCCTTCCTTCCTTCCTTCCTTCCTTCCTTCCTTCCTTCCTTCCTTCTTTCTTCTTAGAGTTTTTGTTTACTAGAGAGAGAAGGTAGGGGAGGGGGGATATGAACCACAACATCAGCTTGTCATGTGTGGTATAGGTGAATTAAACTTAGGACCTTTTGTTTACAAGTTCTGAAATCTATGGCTACACAATTCCCCAGTGACTTAATGTTTAGTTTTGATCTCAAGATCTTTTTTCTTCATGGCAAGTAAAACATAATAATAACCTTTTGAAATAATCCTTCTACCCAGCTGTTCTATAACTATTATGAGCATATTTATAGACTGTATACATAATGACTAAAAATCTTATAGAACCTCTGAACCAAATATATTGCTACAAATGGTTGAATTCTCAGATTATCTCTGGTTTGTTCTTAGTTATGTAAGGTGACCAGTGTTTGGACAAATTATGTAAGTTTTCTCAGATTTATGCAACTTCTGAATGTATTAAGTGAGAGGAGCAAGGAATCTGTAGGAGGCTGATAACCTTTCCTTTAATCTTTATATAGTAATGGATGTATGCTCAGAAAACCTGATTCCTAATATTTGCTTTCATGTTTGTCATTTGTTTTGATTAGTTACTGACTGGAAATCTTGAGTAATTTGCAGGGTATATAGAAAGATCTTGGGAGTGAGTTGCATCCAGACTATCTAACTTGATATCCTAAGCTTTTAGGTTGCTTATTGAACCTTTTGCTGTTTGTTCCCTACTAGGGCTCTCACTGGGTCTTGGTACCCCACATGATTTTATTGCTCCCTGTGACTTTTTTTTTTTATTTAAGAAAGGAAAAATTAACAAAACCATAGGGTAGGAGGGGTACAACTCCACACAATTCCCAACACCCATCTCCATATCCCACCCCCTCCCCTGATAGCTTTCCCACTCTCTATCCCTCTGGGAGCATGGACCCAGGGGTCATTGTTGGTTGTAGAAGGTGGAAGGTCTGGCTTCTGTAACTGCTTCCCCGCTGAACATGGGCATTGACTGGTCGGTCGGTCCATACTCCCAGTCTGCCTCTCTCTTTCCCTAGTAGGATGGGTCTCTGGGGAAGCGGAGCTCCAGGGCACATTGGTGGGGTCTTCAGTCCAGGGAAGCCTGGCCGGCATCCTGATGACATCTGGAACCTGATGACTGAAAAGAGAGTTAACATACAAAGAAAAACAAATTGTTGAGCAATCATGGACCCAAAGCTTGGAATAGTGGAGAGGAAGTGTTAGGGGGATACTCATTGCAAACTCTAGTGTACTTCTGCTTTCAGGTATATATTTTGCAGTAGTTTATGGATACGTGTGAACATATGCTCTCTCTCACAGAAACTGGTGTATATCTAGGTTTTGGGAGTGACTTTTTTTTTTAATAGAGGGTGTGGGGGAAGAAGAAACATGAAGAAAACAAGAATCTGGTTTCAATAAAACTTTATTATTCAGTAAGAGTAAGATCTTAACATTAGTCTGTAATAGGTTAAATCATAGCAACATAGTAAAGTTAAGGGATCAGAGAAGTAACTAACTATCCAAGTAGGGTTCCTGCCTTGCAGTGCACATGCAAGTTCAAGCCACATTATTTACAGTCTTTAAAATTATTATACAAAGTTTTGCTATTTAAAAAATGTTTTAATTAGTACCTTATTTTAAAATTTTTATTATATTTACTTATTTACTGGATAGAGACCGCCAGAAATCAAGTGGAAAGGAGGTGACAGAGAGGAAAAGAGACACTGCAACAATGTTTCACCACATGCAAAGCTTTCCCCCTGCAGGTGGGGACTGGGTAATCAAACCTGGGTCCTTGTGCATTATAGCATGTGTACTCAACCAAGTATGACACCACCCGGCCCCTTAATTAGTATTTTAAATACATAAAACATGTGAAAAATATCTTCTCAAATCCAATTTTCAGCCTATCTAAAATAAACTACTATTCTATTTTATAATTGATTCATACATCTTTAGTTCTTTTTCATCAGACCTGTTTTAGTTTAGTTTTTTTTAAACATTTAAAAAAAATTATTTATAAAAAGGAAACATTGACAAAACCATAGGATAAGAGTGGTACAACTCGGGAGTCGGGCGGTAGCGCAGCGGTTAAGCACAGGTGGCGCAAAGCACAAGGACCGGCATAAGGGTCTTGGTTCAAGCCCCCGGCTCCCCACCTGCAGGGGAGTCGCTTCACAAGCGGTGAAGCAGGTCTGCAGGTGTCTATCTTTCTCTCTCCCTGTCTCCCCCTCCTCTCTCCATTTCTCTCTGTCCTATCCAACAACGAAGGCATCAATAACAACAACAATAATGACTACAACAATAAAAGAACAAGGGCAAAAACAAAGGGAAAATAAATAAATAAATATTTAAAAAAAAAAGAGTTGTACAACTCCACACAATTCCCACCACCAGAACTCCATATCCCATCTCCTTCCCTGATACCTTTCCTATTCTACAAAGTCATTGTGGGATGCAGAAGGTGGAAGGTCTGGCTTCTGTAATTGCTTCCCCGCTGAACATGGGCATTGACTGGTCGGTCCATACTCCCAGTCTGTCTCTCTCTTTCCCTAGTAGTGTGGGTCTCTGGGGAAGAGGAGCTACAGGACACAATGGTGGGGTTGTCTGTCTAGGGAATTTAATCCTTTTAAAAATAATTGTGATGAAGAGTTCAGTGGCATGTCTTAAGAAGGTATTTTTAAAGACAAAAGGCAATTGATCTTATTTTCTTACTGTAAAATGTTTTTTTTAATTATCTTTGTTATTTGATAGAGATAGCTAGATATCAAGAGGGAAGGGAGAGACAGAGAGGAAGAAAGACAGAGAGACACCTGCAGACCTGCTTCACCACTCATGAAGCTTTTCCTCTGCAGGTGGGGACTGGGTGCTTGAGCTCAGTTCCTTGCATATTGTAACATATGCATTCAATCGGGTGCACCACCACCCAGCCCCAACTGATCTCATTTTTAGAGGATATTAGATTTATCTAGAGGGCTTTTCAAAACCAAGTGATGAGCCCAGCTAGTTTCTGACTAACTAAACCAAGGCAGAGACTCTAGAATGCTTATTTGTAGTAATAATGCAAATGATGTTGACATGGGTCATTTAGGAACTCTATACCTTGGAGTCTCAAATAGGCATGATTTCAACACTCTGGACTTTTCTTCATTCAGATAGAGGGACAGAGGAAGGAGTAGCAGGAGACTCCATAGCATAAAAGCTTCCTCCAGAATCATAGTATCTCCCACGTAGTGTTAGGAGTTAATCAACTTGCTACTTAAATTGAAAGGTTTACTTAGATACTTATGGACAGGGAAAGTGGACTTTGGCTGTCTTTTTTTTTCCTACTTTTATATCTCTAGGACCTAGAACAGTGTCTAGCACTTATTAGATTTTTAATACTTGATGAATAAATGGATGAAAGTAACTTCTTAGAATAGCCCTATCAAAAATGAGTATGATTTTTGTGGAACAACACCCAGCCTGAAGGATTAATGCAAATTGGGTAACATTTGTATTTTTGTTTTGAGAATAACAATTTAGGAAATTCAAAGGATGGGTAAGAAAGTTATTTTCCATCATGAAAATAGGAAGAAAATTAAATATACCGAGTTTGAAAAAGTGAACTCTATAGCAGTAATAGCAAAAGAAGATGTCTCTGCACAGTTTTAAATATCTTCAAAATGTTAAGTGATAATTAGAGATTATTTTCTGAAAGCATAAGTGATAGAGCCATTGCTTTTATTATTTAAATTGGAGCAGAAGCCAAGTATATACTCATGTTGTTGGAAAAAAATAAAATATACATTTATGTGCTTTAAGATTAATGAAAAAATGGGAATGGAGTAATTTTAAAGAAGTCTAAATGGTTATTGGACTTTTGATGAGTTAGATGTTTCTCCTCCCCTACACCCCTATTACTTCAGATATTAGAGCTTTGGGAAGTACATTGATTTGCTCAAGGTTGAATAAGGAAGAATCAATTTTATTACATCCATGTCCTGTGTTTTTCCCCTACAATATAAGCCATTGCTTGGGAGACTATATATGCTTGCTTTCATTTTCTCAATTAATATGGGTAATAATTAATAACATTGTTATTAGTTTAATGTTGCTGGTTCAATTTGACATTTAGTCTGGAACTATTAACTAAGTGAAAAATAAATCATCAGTTCATGGTCATGTTTTACAGGGCATGCTACCATGTAGTATACATGGAATATATATATATATATATATATATATATATATATATATATATATATATATATATATTACCATTGTTGTTGTTGTTACTGGAACTTTCACCCTCAGACAGCTTTTTCAGATACAACGAGACAGAGACAGAGTGAAAGCAAAGGAAAGACACCCTAAGCACTAAGTTCCCCCTAGTGTAGTGGGTTGTAGTGGCAGATTCGAATTTTTTTCTACCAGGTGAGCTCTTTCACTAGCCAAGAGAGAATTGTATATCTAGTGAGGGATTTTGAAAATAAACGTGTCTTATAACATACTTCTTTTTTTTTTTTTTTTTTTTTTTGTCTCCAGGGTTATCGCTGGGGTTCGGTGCCTGCACTATGAATCCACTGCTCCTGGAGGCCATTTTTTCCCATTTTGTTGCCCTTGTTGTTGTTTTTACTATTATTGTTGCCATTGATGTTGTTGGATAGGACAGAGAGAAATCGAGAGAGAAGGGAAGACAGAGAGGGGAAGAGAAAGATAGACACCTGCAGACCTGCTTCACCTCTTGTGAAGCAACACCTCTGCAGGTGGGGAGCCGGGAGCTTGAACCAGGATCCTTACACCAGTCCTCATACTTCATGCCATGTGTGCTTAACCTGCTGCCCTACAGCCCGACCCCCCTCATAACATACTTCTATGTAAGCATTACTCCTTAACCTATGAGTTTGGGACCTATTTGATTATAATATTCAATATATATTATCAATACTTGGGAGTCGGGCTGTAGCGCAGCGGGTTAAGCGCACATGGCAGGAAACTCGAGGACCCACATAAGGATCCCAGTTTGAGCCCCCAGCTCCCCACTTACAGGGGGGTCGCTTCACAAGCAGTGAAGCAGTTCTACACGTGTCTTTCTCTCTCCCCCTCTGTCTTCCCCTCCTCTCTCCATTTCTCTGTCCTATCCAACAACAACGACAGCAATGACAACAATAATAATAACCACAACAATGATTAAAAACAAGGGCAACAAATAAAGGAAAATAAATCAATAAAATATAATATATATATTCAATACTTAATAAAACTTTAGTACAGGTATAAACGCTTTATAAATGTTGTTCACTTATTGTAACAATCCAATCAAATAGAAACTATAATCATATCTAAAGCAAAGTCTCAATAATTAATCTATAGTCATACGTATATTAAATGATAAACATAGGACTGGGGTCACTGGACTTTTATTCCAGAGATAAAGCTTATATACTGGTTATTTTGAGTCACAGTTTCTCTAGTGCATCTCCTTAAGTCTCCCACTGAACTCTTTTGATCACACTTATTTAAAAAAAAAAAAGGTTAAAGGTGTATGATTCAATGATAAATGTAATAGTAGTTTGTTTTTAACTTTTTAAAATTTCCCCCTGCAGGCGGGGACCAAGGGCTTGAACCTGGGTCCTTGTGCACTGTAACGTGTGCACTTAACCAGGTGCACCACTGCCTAACCCCTGTAGTTTACTTTAGATAGGGTGAACATTAGATTTGAGAAGATATTTTGCAAATGTTTGATGTATTTAAACTATGAATTAAAGGATTTAAAAAAAATAGTAAGACTTTGCATAATACATTTAGAGATCTTAAATAATGTGGTTGCCTATTTTATATATCTGACTTGAGAAATCTAAGGCATGTAGGGTGTGTGTATGTAGATTTCCATGTATTATTCAGTAGACTAGATGGAGTGGTACCCAGTAGGCATCCAGCCAAGATCTAGTGAGGGCGCACTTAGCACATCTGCTGCCTCTGACACTGAGACAGAAACTGGAACACATTCCAATGTCAAAATATGTCTGTACAGCACCACTAAGCCCACTCTATAGTATTATAATTGAGTTTTCAAAGATATTACAAAGGAAGCTGCTTTTTGCTTCCTCTTAGTATTGGCAGGAGACTGCCTTTTTATTATTTTCCTGCTATATAGTCGGGAAAAATCCTGACACAGAAACAGTGTGGTGTTATGAATAGACATTGACACTTTTCAAAACAACAGTTAAATGGTATTAATATGCATTTCTTCACTTCCATGGTGTGAGACTTGGGCAATTTGCTTCATACTTTAAAAATCATAGTTTCTCATCTTTGAAATGGGGACCTTGTGTGAAGACAAAGAGATATGATCAATTTTCTTTCATGGAAGGAAGCACTTTGCAAGAACTAAAGTGGGAAAAATTATATTACCTAAAATCTGATAGAAAATAATTTCAGGGAAAATGTAAAGGTTGTGCATAGCTTTCAAGCCTTTTTTTTTTCAATTTACCTGTGAGTTCAGCACTCTTAAACTATAGAATAGACCCAATCACTTTACCTTTAAAGGAATTAGATTAAAATCTAATTTAGATGAATTAAATCTAAATTCACTTGAGATTTCTCTCTGAAGGGACTGGAATGATTGTAATTAAAGATAGCCTGTACTCAGTGCTTTGCTTCTGCTAATAATATGATCCTGGGAATTTCTACCAGGATACGGAGGGAAAAAAATCCACCAAACACATCAAAGCCAATGGTTTCATTATATTCATCTGGGCAGTTTCTTTTTTTATTTTTAAAATAAGGTGAGGTTGGAACCCAAGCACTAGTATCTTTCTAAAATTGTACAGAATGCACAGTCAAATGTAAGAATAGTGATTTTTCCCCTAGAACATTGCTTCTCATACTTTACTTGGCATCAGTATCACCTGAAACACTTGTTAAGCTACTTTAAAAAGTCAGAGTTTCTGATTCAACAGATCTAAAGGAGAGGGTGGAAAGTTTTGTTTTCAACAAATTCATGAAATTATATTTGTTAACCTCTATTCCAGCATGGTTCTTTCCAAACCTTAGTTGCATAGTAATCATCTGGAGAGACTATTCAACTGCAAATTCTGATTAAGTAGGTCTTGATGAAGCCCAGTATTTTGCCTCTTTTATAAACTGTGGACGATTTTCATGCTGTGCATACAAAGCTTTGGTCTACTAACTGGTAAAGTTCAATATCTAGGAGTTTACTAGGACTACTCCAGATCTATCAGATAGGAAGTTTCTTTTTAACCAAGTACATTGAGATCATCTGAGGAGTTAAGAAAAATGCTGAGGCCTAGCTTCAATTCTAAGATTTTACTTTAGTATGGCTTTGGCATTACATGAGAGAAAAACAAACATTGAATCAGTGATAGGATGTTTTCATTTTTAAGAACACTACAAATCATTGCAGTTTTTTGATAGAATGGTTGTGGTCATTTATTGTGAAAGGAAACCCTCAAGCTAGCGATGACAAGTGGTCAAGTGCTGCTCGTGTTCCCTAGCAGACATCAAGAAAGTCTGACAACATTCATTGTGGCCTAGTCTCAAATGTCTTTTTCAATATGGTTTCAGGCAGCTGCACATATGCTTGCCATATGCATGCTTTGCCTTCATTAACACCAACATATTGAGAGCCAATTGCATTTACTTACCAGGTTATAAAGATGATGAAGACATAATGCTGGCCTCTCACTGCTCCCAGAACAGTACAGGCAGTTAAACATTGATAGGAAGCAAAGCTTAATAATGTAAGGTGATAAAACTGGGCGGTGGTGCACATAGTACTAAATGCAAGGACCTGGGTTCGAGCCTCTGCTCTCCACCAGAGAGCATGCTGCTTGGATGCATGCTGCCCAAGCAGCATGGTGAAGCAGGTCTGCAGGTGTCTTTCTCTCTCCCTATTACCCCATTGCCTTTCAATTTATCTCTGTCCTATTGAATAACATGGAAAAAGAAAGAAAGAGAGAGAGAGAGAGAGAGAGAGAGAGAAAGGAAGAAAGGAAGGAAAAGAGAGAGAGAGAGAGAGAGAGAGGAGAAAGAAAGAAAGAAAGAAAGGGAAAGAAATAAACAGACAAAAGGAAAAAAATGAAAATGACTGCCAGTAGTACTGGCACTGAATCCCTATGAGAACCCTGGAAGAAAATAAATAAATAGATAAAAATAAAAAAATAATGCATTCTTGAGTGATTTGAAAAATCACCAGATTTCAGAAATGGAAGCAAATCCCAAGTCATGGCATTCTGTGAAAGTGGATTTTAAACTGAATCCTGAAGGCTAGCAACAAAATATATAAACTAAAATTAGGGGAATTGCATTTCAGATAAGGAGACACAAAATGACCTAGAGAAGAAAGCTCCTTCTGTGTTGGAGGAAAATGAGCTGACTGGCTTGGATTAAGTGAAGAGATGATGTGGAAGTGTCACAGGATTATATTCTAGATTGCCATTACTGACACATAGAGGAATTTAGACTTTCTGTGTTAGGGAACTAAAGAAAGATATCGAGCAACTGCTATTGAGTGATAAGAGAAATATGATGCTTTTGAGAAAATTCTCTGAGATTATAGTATAGGTGGTCAGAAGCAGATGTTGTTAAAGTAAAATATTTTAAATGACAAAATAGTTTTATTTTCCCCCTCTACCTTATATTTCTAGAAAATCTCCCACTTTTATTTCTATAGATTCACTCAATAATTTTAAAATAAAGAATATCTTAATATTTTGAAATATATGTATACATATACACATACTTACATAGATGTTTCTATGTATCTAATTATAACCAGTAAATCTAACATTTAGATGTCAGTTCTAAGGTATACCAAGAGTTATATGGTAATATGGCTTAAGGGAAATCATGCATGTTCCCTATGTGACTTTTGAAGTGAAGGTCCATGTTTTATTTATTTTTTTAAATTTGTGATTAATAGTAAGTTCGAAGATTACAGTGTAATCTCCCACCACATTCACCACCAGAGTTCTGTATCCTCACCTCCCACCGCCCAAAGATAACCACTAGAGTTCTCACAAGTCTTAGAAACAATTTGCAGGGAGTCAGGTGGTAGCACAGAGGGTTAAGCACATGTGTTGTGAAGCGCAAGGACCGGCATAAGGATCCCGGTTCAAGCCCCAGGCTCTCCACCTGCAAGGGAGTCGCTTCACAGGCGGTGAAGCAGGTCTGCAGGTGTCTCTCTTTCTCTCCCCTCCTCTCTCCATCTCTCTCTGTCCTATCCAACAACGATGACATCAATAACAATAATAACTACAACAATAAAACAACAAGGGCAACAAAAGGGAATAAATAAATAAATATTAAAAAAACAATTTGCTTACTTCTGGTTTTGTTTTGTTTTGTTTTATTTGTTTTTCTTTCAAAGTTCATGTGTATCAGTTCTCTAGATTATATGAGTGACACCATCTGGTAGTTGTCTTTCATCTCTTTACTTATTTCACTAAGCATAATCACCTCCAGTTCCATTGATTTTATCCCAAAGGACACAATATCATCATTTTGATTGCAGAGTACTATTCCTTTGTCAGTGTTTCCTTTTTATAAATAAATAAATAAATAAATAAATAAATAAATAAATAAATAAAAGAAATATATATCCTGTATCTTCTTTAGCCAGTCCTCTGTTGATGGACATTTGTGAATGTCCATTTTGGCTTTTGTGAATAATGCAGATGTGTATATAACATAGGAGTTTATATGTCCCTTTGATTTAGTGTTTTAGTGTCCTTTGGTTTACAGCTCTGACTTCTGAAGGTATCAGAGATTAAACCTGGGAACTGGAGGCTCAGGTATGAAAGATTGTTTTACATAATCATTATGCTGTCTTCCTGCCCCTAAGATCCACTTTTGAAATACAATTTTTAAAAATTAATTAATTCCCTTTTGTTGCCCTTGTTTTTATTGTTGTAGTTACTATTGTTGTCGTTGTTGTTAGATAGGACAGAGAGAAATGGAGAGAGGAGGGGAAGACAGAGAGGGGGAGAGAAAGACACCTGCAGACCTGCTTCACCGCCTGTGAAGCGATTCCCCTGCAGGTGGGGAGCCGGGGCTCGAACTGGGATCCTTATGCTGATCCTTGCGCTTTGCGCCACACGCACTTAACCCGCTGTGCTATCGCCCGACTCCCTGAAATACAATTTTTAAAATTTTTTTCTTTTAATATTTATTTACTCCCCCCTGTTGCCCTTGCTGTGCTATTGATGTCATCATTGTTGGACAGGACAGAGAGAAATGGAGAGAGGCGGTGAAGACAGTGAGGGGCAAAGACAGACACCTGCAGACCTGCACCGCTTGTGAAGCGACTCCCCTGCAGATGAGGAGCCAGGGGCTGTAACCGGGATCTTTAAGCTGGTCCCTGCGCTTTGCGCCACATGCGCTTAACCCACTGCACTACCAGAAATACAATTTTTTCCTCAGTATTTTGTGCATATATTTTTAGAAGTTCTTTCTTGGTTTGGCCATTGATAATGACGTCCAAAAGTTTGGTTGACCAGATATCTAAATTGTATCTAATTGGTTTGCTAGTATTATCGCCATTTAAGTTTAATTAACAAGTAAAGATTCTGCTTTTCCTGACAGGCTCATTTCTGCTTGGTAAAAAATATAGTATATTTTAAAACCTCCAAATTTACTTATTAATTTTAAGTCTTCTCACCATCGTTTTTTTGTTTGTTTTTACAACTATGTAGATTGTGATTGCTTGTGAACCTTTTTTTTTTTCTGTAGTGCAGCATATTGTGCAGCCTCTCAACCATCAAAGTCCAAGTTCACATTTCATCCTTTATTTTATTTTATTGTTTTTTTTTTTTTGGCTCACTTCTTGATCTTGGGGAAAAAAATCACATCTTTGAATGTCTGTACACTTATCTGTCAAGATAAATGGAAAGTACATATGGGGAAGATTTTTGGTTTTGTTTTGCATTTTCATTTTAGACTGGTTCCTTTGCTGGCTGGTATCATGACTGCCTTTTCCATCACTGTATTACAAGTGCATAACACAGTGCCTCAATATATGTGACAAATCAGTGAATAAAGCCTAGTAGGTCATAGTGTCCGCTTTACCTACGTAGTGTGTGTTGAGTGATTTGGGGATGATGCAGATCTGAAACATTCAAAGCAAGAAGACACATGCTTTTGCCCATTGATCGTATGTACTGGCACCTGTACTGTTCAGTGAATTCTTCAAATGGACTCTGAGACTAGTCTGCCACTAAGATAAATTGGCTGCCGAGAATGAGTGATGGCAAGTATTCACTTTCATTATCAATAGTGATGTACTTCATATTCCATCTGAAGGGACAAGAGAAGAATCCCATTAGATTGACTTGTTAATTAGGCAAGCTTCTTGAACATTCCCAAGGTAACATAGCAAGAGTTATATGGTAATATCATTAATAAAAGCCAATAGCAGGATTGCTACCAGAGATAAGGCAAACATTTTTACTAACTTTTATCAAAGAAAAATATGTTTAAATTGGTTTTCATGATGTTAATAAACAATTTTTACTATCAATCAGTGTTTAGAAGGAAATTTTTCTGTCTCCAAATCCCAAACCACTCATCATTACTGTAAATCAGCAAGTTCACTGAGGTAAAATATAAGACAACTCGATTACTTCACCTTTTTTTTTTAATTGAGCACCAGGCTGAAATAATTGTTAGCACTGACAAAAATATTTTTTATTACTTTACTTTGAAGTTAAATTTGCTTAAATATGTAAATGGGATATACTGCTTTTTTTCCTGTCATGATTTTTTCAGAAATTTAAGTTAAAATGTGGGATAGTAATCACCTATATAACCCTAGGTCAATCCACATTGTAAAGTCTGTAGATGTGAAATTTAACAACCATGACTGGTGTTAAATGACTAAATAAATAAATGAAGAAATCAAAGAGATACAAAGGTTTAACAAGTTTAAATTGCTTTCTGCTTCCTGACATTTTTCATTAATTCATACCATAATCTACCGCACAAGTTGCATTGTACCTGCACTGGAATCTAGGCTAACCTAGAGCATGGCAAGGCTTGTGCCCTATCTGGTGAACCATTTTCTCTTCTTTCTCTCTGATAGCCACCATAATTTCCACAGAGTCTAAGAGTTACTTTTGGTATTATTACATTTTACAAGTTTAAGTTTTTTACATTCCATATGTGAATGAACCTACTCAGCAATTATCTTTCACTTCCTTACCTGTTTCACTTAACCACATCTAGTTGCATTCATTTCTTTTCCACATAGACACATGTAATGTAGTTTATAGAACCAATTTTGTGTTTCTGGATGCCAGAGCTCAGTGTGCTGACTATTCAATAATGACATTTTAACTACTGAATTAGAGAGGAGGGAAATTATAGCAAATGGTAAATAAACCTTTTAAATAATAGTATGATTAATGGAAAACCATTCAGTGTCCTGATTGTATTATCATAAATATTATAATTACACATTTTATTGCAAGAAGAAAGGCTGTAAGGGGAATCAACCTTGTCATTACTTTGTTTTAGTCTCAGATTTTGTGGGATATAGTATTATTTACACTTTAATAAATTATCACTTATCATCTTTTTGTTTGTTTGTTATCTTAGGGACTTCACTGCTCTGCTCTGAGATAATGTATTCAGATAGAGAAAGACAGAGAGATGAGTGGGGGAAGATACCGTAGAACCAAAGCTTGATCCAATGCAGTAGGAAGTGGGTTGGAAACGTGGTTGTATGCATGGCAAAGTAGGAGAATCCCAGAACAAATTACCTCTGTTTAAGAACATGTTGAAGTTTGGCAAATGCTTGAATTTTGAAGACAAGTTGATATGATATTGAGAGTATATAGATTATAAACTCAAATACTTTTATTCTTTTTAGTGGGCTATTAAGTGCAATTTTTATTACCCATTATATAAAAATCAATCTCTAGAATAAAAATGTAACATACATCTTATAACTCTTCTTAGTTACTAGGATTTGAATTTGCCTTCTGTTAAGAAGTGTTTTTTTTTTTTTTTTTGTCTTTACATTACTTTTTGTCTTCATACCAGAGTGCCACTCTGTTTTGGCTCTTGGTGGCTCAAACCTGGGTTCTCTTGTGTTTAACGCCAGTGTACAACAGTATATTATCTCTCCAGATATTAAAGAAGAACTTTTAATGACATTTTCTGTCCTTTTGCCTCCTTCTCTTCTCCTGTTTCATTTGACTCATCTTCACTGATTGTATTAAGTGCTTTCTGATGTTTTATTTTATTCTATTGATCTTCACCTTTTATCACTGGAGTGAGTAGTGTGGCTATGAATTAAATTGAATAAGAACACTTTTCAAAATATATTTTTCCAATTTAAGTAGCACTTTATTGAGGAAATGTTGATTTATAGAGTTGTCACAGGGATTGAATGCTACGTTTCCTTCAAATAGGTGTCACTATACCTTCTGCACTACACAACATGATATCCCCAGCCCCCTCTTACAAAAATTATTAAGATAATAAAACACAAATAATTATGTCTTAAATAGCTGAAAGCTAGTACAAACATTAGAAACCGGGGCCAGGTGGTGGTGCACCTGGTTGAGCGCACATGTTACAGTGCGTAAGGATCTGGGTTCGAGCCCCTGGTCCCCACCTGCAAGGGGAAAGCTTTGCTAGTGGTGAAGCAGGGCTGCAGGTGTCTCTCTGTCTCTCTCCCTTACTATCACCCCCCTTCCCTCTCAATTTCCGGCTGTCACATTAATAAATCAATCAATAAATAAGATAAAAAATTTAAAAAACAATGACAAACCAAGGGAAAAAACATCTTAAATAGTTACTGGATGGATGCAAATCTATGTATTTCTTTTATTTTTTTATATGTATAGTATGTGGAAACATTGAACATCTTACCAGGTGGCAACACTTTTATAACACAGTTTTCTGTGGAAAAGTAGAATTGCAATGAAACACCAAGAGTTTATGTCTCCTGTAGCTTGGTGATACCATATGTGTCTCATATGTTTGATAGTTCTAATGGTCTTATTTGGGCCACATATATGGGGGTCAATTATTTACTAGTAAATCTAGTAGACTGACTTTGATTGTATTCCTCAGTCATTAGTTTCTGCTGTGTGGATCTACTCTCTTTGTAAAACCATTGTGTTGTAGATGTTAGAACATCTATACGTGTTCTTCTTAAATCAATGGGAGATGTGAAGTGTAAAAAGAAGAATGAATGATTTTTTTCTTGAAAACTGCTTGTATGTGCTGGAATCCCATTGACCTAAACAGGTGGGTCAGCCTTCTATTAAGTACTCTACAGCAGAGTATCCTTCTGTAGCATTGCAAATTGATGTGGCAAATCATATAAACATAAAAGGAGTAGAGAACTTTGTGTGCTATTTATTTATTTATTTATTTATTTATTTTAAATTTACCATATGGGAGATAACTCAGCAGGTTGTGCTCTGAACTTGCATGATAGACATTTTACAAAAGAAGATACCGAAAGGAAAAAAAATATAAAGATCAAGAGAAAACTTAGAGAATGTCAAAATAAAATTCTATGAAAATAGTTATAATAGATGGAGTCAGTTATGGGGTAACCAAATGGATTGAATATTAGAATCAAATTAAACTTGAAGATCAGAGTTAAAAAAGTAAACAAAAAATCAGAAATTTGGATCCTTCTTATAGGTACTAAGTATCCACTAGATATAAGGAAGAAATTCCATGTGAGTGGGTGCCATAGACATGTGGGGAGTGATGTGGCCCAGTTTTATTAGAAAAGTTGGATATTGGAAAAGGAAACTGGATACTCAGAAGGAATTCTTATTGAGCAGTGGAGAGTTTCTGTAAGCTAAAGCAAGTGTACTAAACTGAACACGAATAAAATATAAGACATGCCATATGCCACTTCCTGAGATTTTACAGTGCAGATACAGACCTTTACAAAGGTAAGTTCTCAACTTTTAACAGTAAATGTCTTTATTCTATTTTGTTTACTGAATTTTGTTTAATCGACTTGCTATGTCTTCCTAAGTATGTCATCTGAAAGCCATTATCACTCTGTGGTTCCTATAAAATTTTCATCAAAGTTTTTTTTTGTTTGTTTGTTTTTGTTCCTATCTTCCTATAGTAGTTTTCTCATACCTCTTAAATAAATATAAAAAAAAAAAGCTCTATACTTTTTTTCCTCACTTCTGTTGCAATTAACTTCACCAAATAGTTTAGCATTTGTCTTGGAGAATTTTTAGGAAGACATGTTTAATTTTGGGATTTATTGCTTGTTCTCATGAGGGAATCATCATTGAATTTATACACTCTGATAGTTGCATTTATTCACAATATAATGTATATTTACATTTAGTCTGTAACTCACAGCTTACCTCTATTTTCATTAGGTTTCTATATCAGTGAGAACTAGGATTAGTTTTGCATTGCAGACTGATATAACAAGGGCTTAGCGTTTCACATAAAACTCAGGTGTAAGTAATGTAATGCTGGACTGTTGCTGCAGCTCCACAAAGCGCTCTCATGGGATCCAACTCCTTTGGGCTCACTTGTCATCATTCCCTCAGGGATAGCCTTTGTTTTCATGGTCTCAGCCTCAATACCCCATTACCTACCCAAATAACAATAAGGCAAAAAGAAAAAGAAAAAAGGAGGAGAGGGCAAGGGCCGCAGTATACCACATTTAAAAAAAGAAGTCTTAGCAGATATAAAGACCCTTAGACCTACATTTCATTACTTAGTATTGACTCTATAGTCACAGATAACTGCTATACAGTAAAAGCATCTATTACTTTGTATGATGTGAGAATGGTGACTAGGGGTAATTAAATTGTAAAATTAGGAAGAAATGTAACATGGGACTGATAACTAACAATCAGGAACTGAAAAATATTTGCTGAGATGAAATTTTACCAGGCCTACCTGTATAAACTTGTTTGCCCTTCTAAAAATTAGACTAATCATTCCTGTTTAAATTCTTCCGTATTTGTGGTTAAAAGTCAAATATATGGTTGAATTTATCAGCACTTTGAAAATTATGTGTTGCACAAAGATATTGCATTATTATTGTTGAAATACTGACTAAGCTTCTGAATATAAACTCATTAAGTAACACAGTGATAAATCAGTTTTTAAATCAGACCATATTTATATTAATGCTTTCCAACTTCACTATACAGAAAATATCTTTATAAAATATTAAAATGAAAATGACTGAATTTATAAGTCATGTACAGTAATAGCTTCATTATATTTTTGTCATCTTATTGAGGAAATGTTGATTTAAATAGTTGTCTCAAGAGTGCATTTCCACATATCAAAATTCCTTGGTGGACTGAATCCTGCCTTTTTTTTTTTTTTTAAATTGGGAGCTTATTGATTTATAGTACAGGTGTCATATGAGTACAGTTTCTCATCTTACTGAGATAGATGTTTGAATAACACTCTCATTCCCAAATTAGGTCCATCATGTATACCAGCACTGGAAAGCCTCCCCACCCCCAGCCCCCCAACTGCCTTACTGCCTTCCTTCCCCAGTTTCTTTGATTTGATGCAATATCACAGTCTAATACTTTGTATTCTTCTTTTCTGTTCTTGTTTCTCAAGTTCTACCCAAAAGTGAGATCATCCCAGATCTATCCTTTTCTTTCTGGTTTATCTCACTTAACAGGATTCCTTCAACCTACATCCAAGATTAGGTGAAGAGGTGGATTTGTCATTCTTAAATGGTGTATATACACCACAGCATTTTTAATCACTTGTCCGTTGTTGGACACCTAGGTTGCTTCTAATTTTGGGCTATTACAAATTGAACTGCTATGAACATAGGTATACACAGATCACTTTTTATGAGTGTGCTTGTTTCTTTAGAATATATGTCCAGGAGAGGAATTGCTGAGGCATAGCTTAGATCCATTTCTAGCCTTCTGAGAGTTTTCCAGACTGCACTTCACAGGCTTTGAAGCAATTTACATTCCCACCAGTAGTGCAGGAGGGTTACATTATACCCACAACCTTTTCAACATTTGTTGTTACTATCCTTTCTGATTTATGACATTCTCACAGGAGTGAAGAGGTATATCATTGTTGTATATATTTACATTTTTCTGATAATCAGTGACTTGAACTGTTTTCTCAAATGTCTGTTGGTCCTTGGATGTCTTTTTTTGGTGCATGCTCTGCCCATGTCCTCTTGCCACTTTTGAATGGGGTTGTTTCTGTTTTGTTGTTGTTGCTGAGTTTAGTGAGCTTTTTTTTTTTTTTTTTGTATTTTGGTTATGACCCTTTTGTCTAGTGTAAGGAATAAAAATATCTTCTTCCTTTCTGTACAAGGAGTCACATACAGATGAATCTTGCCATTTAAATGTGTGGTCTGAGATTTTAGATGAATTATGCCATATGTAAACTGGAAATGTATGTAAATTTATAAGTAAAATGCTCTGTTCCCACAACTGAGACTAAGAACGTGCCAGTGATCTGTATTTTAATTTTCCGTGTCCAAGGCAATGTTCAGGGTCACAAAAGGGAGACTTGTGCCTGCACTAGCAATAACTACAGATGAATTTATGTGATTTACCTGATGTCACATAGATAAATAGTGGTGGTACAGTGACAAGCAGTCATTTCTCCCCACTCATTCCTTCTCTCTTTTAAAACATTCTTCCCCTTAAGAAGCAAGATGATTTATTCAAAAAGGTCACTAATGCTTCTCTTTTTCTTTTCCCTCCAGCCCTATTCAATCTAATTCCCGTGGGCCTGCGTGTGGTGGCCATCCAAGGGGTGAAGGCCAGCCTCTATGTGGCCATGAATGGTGAAGGCTATCTCTACAGCTCAGTAAGTACTTGGTAGTGTATGTATATACATGTCTGTGCTCATGCAAGCTTATGTGTCTAACCCTGATTGAGATAATGGGACAATTGTTTTAGAAAAAAAAATTTGAAGTTATTTTCTAATTTCTGACCTAGTATATTGGAATTATCATGAAGATTTTAGAGCTTAGAATGCTATGCCCTACTGAGTAAGATCAGGTTGTTTTTTTTGCAACACTAAATTCTTTTCATTTTGCTCCTACTTTCTAGTCTAGCTTTTAAATCTTACCTTTTTGTTAGTTTAAAGAGTAATATTTTTTATATTTCCTGTTATGCTTCCTTAAGGTGTAGAAGCTGGTTTAAGATGCTAAATAATTTGTCTTTGAGTTCTCTTTGCCTTATTGTAAAGAAAGAATTTTAAGAATAGCTTGTGTTTTTGTTTGTACGTAATAAATATGTAGTACCTAATATGTCAGATTCCTGGGGTGTTTGGTCACTTCAGCAACCAGCATAATTTTTATAAAATAACCTCTGACTAGGGACTGGAATGCGTACATCTATTTTTATATATTATATTCTTTTGGATAACTCACCTCCTCTCTTTGGCTTAATTTCTAGACCTTTACAGTAAGAGTGCTGGACATCATGTCATCTATCATTTTAAAAATTCTAAGCTGATGAAATTAAGTAGCAGCGGTGGCAACATTGTTAGCAGTGACATATTTTAAAGTAGTTAATGCTATTCTGATTCCTGTCTCTCAATATGATAATTTATGCTTTGAGAGAATGTGGCTGCACCGAGTGTGTGTGTGTTTGTGTGTGTGTGTAAAATTATGTTTCACCATAAGGGAATTGCTTATTTGTAGTTCAAAAATAAATATCCTTGAAAAGCCTGGTTTTCTCCCCTTATTTCCTATGATCATAGTAAGTAATACAATCTTAATCTCAAAATTCACTTGTATGTAATAGGCTATATATTAATTATTAAATAGCGTTTATGAAGCTTTTCCTAAATTTAACTAAATAGTTCTATTCTACATTATGCTTGCTTATTGCCAGTACATTTGTGTGAGAGTTCTTAGTTGTTTTATTTCTCAATGTACTTAGATATGAAATTACATTATACTAGATGTGTAGAGTCATATTTTTCAACAATTTCTAATCAAACTAATACTTAAAGGTAGTTTCTTGATTATAACAATGAACTTTCTTAGTGCATAATAAATATGAGTTCTTAATGTTCTGTTTTTATGAGTCTATATTTTAAGTGTAATAATAACAGAAAGATAACAAGTCATTGTGTTAAAGAGTTCTAGTGAGCAAAGCTATCAGGGGAGCTAATGGGATATGGAGTTTTGGTGTTGGGAATTGTGTGGAGTTGTACCCCTTTTATCCTACGATTTTGTCAATCTTTCCTTTTTATAAATAAATTTAAAAAATTAAAAATAAAAAATATCTTAAATATAATGCAAACTAAGACATGGAGGTAACTGCAAAAATTTAAACAGTTGTCAAGTAAGTGTAAGTAGACTATATTGCACTTATATTATGAAGATCCTTATTAATTTCTTTGAAAATATTTTATTCATTTATGATACAGATAGAGACACATTGAGAGGAAGTGGGAGATAGGGATATAGAGAGAGAGAAAACAAGGCATCTGCAGTACTACTTCACTGCTGGTGGGGACTAGGGGCTTGAATCCCAGTCCTTGCACATGGTAATGTGTGTGCTCAACCCAGCTGAGTGCACCGCCACCCAACCCTCCCCAATCCCTTATTCATTTACTATACTTCTTTGAAGTTTTTCATTGTGATTAGAAGTTTTCAAATTCTGTGGACTTCAGGACTTTGGACCAGAGTTGATTTCCAAAGATCTGGAAACAGAAAACACACAGAGTCAACAACAGTATGAAGGCCATAATTACTTTTCAGTCAACAAAGACCCCAAAATCCTATTGCTTGGTCATCATATCTATCATAAAGTCATAGCTTTTTATTTTATTCTATTTTTGTCAACAGGGTTATTGCTAGGATTCTGTATCTGTTCAAAGATTGCACTTCTCCTTGCAGCCAATTTTTCCTTTTATTTGATAGGACAGAGAGAAATTGTGAGGGGAGAGGGAGATAGAAAGGGAGAGAGAAAGAGAGACAACTACAACAGTGCTTTTCTGCTTGTTAAGCTTGCCCTATGCAGGTAAAGAGCAGGGTCTTGAATCTAGGTCTTTGCACATAGTAACATGTTTGTTCATCTGGGTGTGCTACTGCCCAGCCCCATGTCATAGTGTTTTATACTGCTGGGCACCTGGTTAACAAACAAAAAAACAAACAAACAAACGTTATGTTGTTAACAACATGACAAACTTGAGAAAGGACACATTTCTCAGAATGCATCCCCATCATTGGCACAGGTCCTTTTTAGGCAGGAGATAGGAGTGTGTGTGTATGTGTGTGTGTGTGTGTGTGTGTGTGTGTGTGTGTATGTGTGTTTCCGTCCTGTCCAATGAGGGAAATGGCCATCTGCCCCAGTGGATTCGTAGTGCTGGCACGAAGCCCCAGCGATAACCCTGGAGGCAAATATTAAATAAAATAAATAAATAAATAAGTCAGCGAACTAGCGAGGGCAAGAGACATCACAGCACCAAAGTTCCCGTCCCCCTAGGGATGTAGAACTTCCTGCTGGTGTTCCCTAGCTTGGGTTGTGTATTTAGCCCATGGCAAAGCAGGCATCTTCCCAGGTGAACTATCTCACCCACCCATGGCTTTTAATTTTTTTTTTGCCTCCAGGGTTATTGCTGGGGCTCAGTGCCTGCACCATGAATCCACTGCTCCTGGAGGCCATTTTCCTCCCTTTTGTTGCCCTTGTTGTAGCCTTGTTGTGGTTATTATTGTTATTGTTGATGTCATTAGTGGTTGGATAGGACAGAGAAAAATGGAGAGAGGAGGGGAAGACAGAGAGAAGGAGAGAAGGATAGACACCTGCAGACCTGCTTCACTGCCTATGAAGCAATTCTCCTGCAGGTGGGGAGCGGGGGGGGGGGCTGGAACCGCTGCGTGCCCAATCCCCAGCTTTTAATTTTGAGCAGTGTATGTAGAACTAGACATGTTGATATGTGGAGTCAGATACTGGGGGAGACAGAGCAGAAAGAGAACTGACTATCAAGGTATCATCAACTTGTGCTACTCCTTTCTATGAAGCAAGCCTCTGGAGGAGAGCACTAGCATACACGGTGATGAGTTTAAAAAATGCTGTGAGCATAGACTCCACCTTTTGGTGTATATTGTTGTAGTTATTATTATTGTTGTTGCCGGATAGGACAGAGAGAAATGGAGAGAGGAGGGGAAGACAGAGATGGGGAAAGACAGACACCTGCAGACCTGCTTCACCGCTTGTGAAGCAAAGCCCCTGCAGGTGGGGAGCCAAAGGCTGGGACCAGGATCCTTATGCTGATCTTCAAGTTTCACACCATGTGCGTTTAACCCACTGCACTACAACCCAACCCCCATAAAGGAGTTCCTTATTTTACAGATTTGTTAAACACACCAATAAACAGTCATAGTGTGGCTGGCCATAGAGTGGCTGGCTGGTATAGGGGTAGGGGAACTAAAGGACTAAGTGCAAAAGTCCTGAACAAATTGATCTAGAATTCAAGAGAAATTTCCAAATGGCATCACCTATCTAGTTGTGTTGACTTGCTTGGTATTGATTTAAATTAGAGATTAGTTCCATTGTAACTTCTTTACCCTATCCTCACCAGGAGACACTAAAAGTGGGTTATAAATGGTAGGTTGCCTAGATAAGTTTATAGGATTCATTTTGAAAATCATGTGTTTTCATAGATTTATACATAGGTTTAGCCCTTATTTATTTAATGAAATGACTGATTACTCTGGATTCATTTTTTACATAGTTTTATTTGTATTTTTTATGTTTGTAGAACCTTTGCTTCTCTGGTCTTTTGTTTTGATTTTTTTTGTATTATTAAGTCATTTTTTTCTTATGCTGCTGCTTTGTAAATATGAATTTTACTGTCTCTTTATTGTTTAGTTACCTTTATTTTTCAGACATATGAACATGCTATTATGTTGCTTTGTTAAATAGTTTTAATGTTTTCATTTTCATCCCAAGCAGTACATCCTCAGACTTCAGGAAGTTTTCTATTAACTACTACTGCTCTTCTCGTAGATTTCATAAATTGCACTTGAATAAAATTATACATACTAGAGCTAGTATTATGATATAGCTAATATTTAAATTCATTTTTTTGAAATAATTATACATAGTTTTTATGTATGTATATATGTATCAAATATGGTCCCCCTGAATTCTTAAATTTCCTCCTCTTCTAAATAAATATTACTGTGAGTGTGGATTGTAGATGGTGAATTCACTTTTTTTTGCTAATCATAAAAAATGCTTCTTTCACTTACAATATTGAGTTGCAGATAGTTAGAAAATTCTGTTTAGGTAAATATTTTCTCCAGCACTTTGAAAATTATATTCCACTTACTTCAGGCATCTCTTGTTGATTGTCAGAGATTTGTTGTCAGCTTAATATACTTTCCACTGTATGCAATCTTTTTGGAAAATTTTTTTTTCTATGTATACAGCATATTGCACAAACTGATTATAATGACTACTTCTGTACTGTGAAAGTACTTTTAATCTAAATAATCATTCTGAAAACTTTAACTCTAAGCTCATGTATATTTTATTTCTCCACCACATTTTCCAGTCTCTTCTTCTAGTAATACTTAAACAACTTATATTCATAGCATTCAAAATCATTTACTCTGGAATTAATGCCATCTATTTTGTGATTTCAAACCACTATGTCCTTCACTTTTGGTTGTCTCCTGTTTTTTTTTTTTGTTTGTTTGTTTGGTTTTTTTTTTTTTTTTTTTTTTTTTCCTCCAGGGTATTGCTGGGCTCGGTGCCTGCACCATGAATCCACCGCTCCTGGAGGCCATTTTTCCGCCCTTTTTGTTGCCCTAGTAGTTGCAGCCTCGTTGCGGTTATTATTGCCATTGTTGACGTTGCTTTGTTGTTGGATAGGACAGAGAGAAATGGAGAGAGGAGGGGAAGACAGAGAGAGAGGGGAGAGAAAGATAAGACACCTGCATACCTGCTTCACCACCCTTGAAGTGACTCCCCTGCAGGTGGGGAGCCGGGGGTGTTTTGTTTTGTTTTTTAAGATCTGTCTGCTCTTGATTTATTTCTTCCTGCTTTCACAGTCTCACAGTCTGGCTATTTTTTACTGAAAATCTTTAACTCTTTCTGAACTTTCTTATAAAACTTTGTTAGAGTTGCTTAAAATTAATTTTTGTGATGAATTAAATTTTCAACTAGTGATTGGCTGAAATTATTAGAGTTAGATTAGATTTCTGTACTAGAATTTAGAAGTAGTTCTTTATCAGTTTGGAATTTTGCTCTGTAGATAGATTTCTCTCTGTCTTGCCCTCTTCTCTATCTCTGAGTTTTGCCCTTACTTCTTAAAAACTTTTAGTTGCTGTGATCCAGCCTCCACTGGTCCTAGCTGAAAAGCAAGATTTGAAAAATAATTTCAAGGTTTTTTTTCCAGGGTAAATTAGCAAATGGGTCTGTGTGGTTTTGACTTAATCTCTTTCCTTTCATTATGCCATTATGTCTATACTTGCAAAAAGAACATTTATTCTAAGTTTTCTTCTAGGGATTTTCCAGCTTTAGTTCTTATATCTAAGTTTTAAAATAATTATAAGTTACTTTTGTGTGTGATAGAAAATATTTTTTTTGCAAAAAATATCCAGTTTTCCCCAATACCAAATGTTGAAGAGTAGTTGAATTTACTCTACAAGCTATTCTTGTAGTCTGGATATTTTAACAATTTTAATTTTTTTCTAATCATGAGCACAGGATTTTTTTCCATGTATTTTTTTTTTAATTTTAGCAATTATGTAGTTTTCATTGAATGCACCTCTTGCTTGATCTGTTACTTTTATATTCATTGTGCTTTTCTTGTGAAAGATCAAAATAATGAAATGATATTAAATGATATATTTATAAATTAGAGTAGCTTAAAGTTCTAAGAAAGAGTATTTTCTCAAACTAAACATTATCACGAATGTTAGATACTTCCATTCTTTAAATTAGCAATATTTAGGAAGTACTATCTCATAATCAGACTGAATTTCCTGTATGTTTACCTTATAAAATAGTGCCTTTAATTTTCTATTTTTGTTATTTAACCAGTTTTAATTTGGATTTTTATATCCTTTTATCTTTCATTTTCTCTGAAAATGTGGGTGAGCAAAGCACAAAGTCCTTTTCTTTCTAGATATTTGACCTATCTTACTTGTTACAGAATGTTTGGGATAATTTCAAAGGTAGACAGAATAATCCTCAAGACCATTCTCATTTCAATGCCAAGTTTTGAGTAGGTTACCTAGAGTCACTTTCTGATTTAGTAATTTTTTTTGATAGACAGAAACAGAGGAAAAAGAGACAAATAGTCATAGATAAACATTTTGATATATTTTTATAGGAGTATTTTACAAACTGTGTTTAAAAATTTGGTGATAAAATATTGTATGTAATTGTTGTAGAGATGTAAAATAAAATATGTGAAAGATAAAAATAATGCTATTTGTCTCTTTCTAGTCTATTTCTATGTAATTTTTTTTTTTTTGAGGCAAGAAGCAGGTAGGGAGAGAGACAGAGAGACACCTGCAGCCCTGCATCACCACTTGTGAAGTTTTCCCCCTGAAGGTGGGGACCTTGAACCTGGTCCTTGGGCACTGTGATGTGTGCACTTAACCAGGTGCGCCACCACCTGGCCCCTTCTGTGTAATTTTTAACATTCCTTGTAGCTCAGCTTAAATGTTAGCTGGCACATGCTACCTTCCAGTTACACGTATCAATAAGAATTAGGTTCCACTTTTGCTTTGAAATCTTAGCTCTTGGATTCTGTTTTTTTCTGGTGGACAGCAAATGCATTATATAATATTCATCTAGGGTACTTATTTTTCAAAATTAAATACATTTAGTTATGAAAGGAAAATTTCAATAAATATTTATGGGATTTAGAAGAATTGGCTATTCTATGTACAGGTGGAATAAATTCCATACAATAGGTGCACTTTGGTTGCACTGGTGATCTTAAATACAATACAAGTGCTGCTTTGCCCTCAAAGTTAACCTCAAAGAAATCATTCAACATTTGGGTTTTTTAAAAAAATTTTATTTATAAAAAGGAAACACTGACAAAAAGACTCTAGGGTGAGTGGGGGTGGGGGAGAGTACAGGTCCTAGAAGAGGATGACAGAGGACCTAATGGGGGTTGTATTGTTATGTGGAAAACTGAGAAATGTTAAGAACATACAAACTATTGTATTTACTGTCAACTGTAAAACATTAATCTCCCAATAAAGTGGGGGAGGGAAGAATACCATGGACTATTACACCACTCAGAGTTCCTCTAATGCTGCCCCATGGTGCCCCTGGGCTCATCAATTAGGGATTGAACCCAGGGCCTCCAACATGGTAAGGTGTATACTCTACCCATTGAGTTAGCTCCTGACCTGCAAATCAGCAGGTTTCCAGTTGACATCCTTATGCCATATTGTAGAGATGTAATGACAATATACATTTAAAATGAAATGAAGTGATAGGTGATCCAGTGTGAATGATATCAGACAAGGTTAGAGCATATGATTTATGCTATCCCTAACATTTGTTTTTGCAACACACAACTTTTAAATCTGGTAAGCAAATTTCGAAAATATTTTAGATAGAAATGTGTGTGCAATGTGTCAACAGTAACCATCATCTTTTGAAAAGAAATTTTATTTTAAGACCGATGAGAATATCTGTCTCCTATGGAAACACTGCCACAGTTTATCCAGGAGAGTTCCAGATTATACCTGTTGACTCAGTGTGATTATTAAGAGCATCTGTATGACTCTCCAAAAAGTCTGGATTGAGACTTTGGGCACTAATTATGCAGTCACATTGTAACTGATTCTATATAGAATAAAGCTCAGTGAATGATCTGAAATGTTGACTTTTGCATGCATGCTGTCTAATTTGAAATTCTTCTTTTTCTGATTTTACTTCTCAAACCTATATTTTTTCAAACCTATTATTCTTATTTATTTATTCCCTTTTGCTGCCTTATTGTTTATTGTTGTAGTTGCTATTGATGTTGTCGTTGTTGGATAGGACAGAGAGAGAAAGGGAAGACAGAGAGGGGGAGAGAAAGACAGACACCTGCAGACCTGCTTCACTGCCTGTGAAACGACTCCCCCTGCAGGTGGGGAACTAGGGCTCGAACATGTATCCTTATGCCAGTCCTTGCGCTTTGTGCCACATGAGCTTAACCTGCTGCGCTACCACCACACTCCCTAAACCTATTATTTTAAAAAGATTTACTTGTATATTTGAGAGAGAGAGAGAAAGAGAGAGGAAGGTGGCACGAAGAAAGAAAGAAAGAAAGAAAGAAAGAAAGAAAGAAAGAAAGAAAGAAAGAAAGAAAGAAAGGGACCAAAGTTCCACTCTTGTCACTGTATCAGGGATTAAGTCTGGGGCCTCCTATCAGCAATAAATGTACTCTCCCCATTGAGCCACCTCCCCAGCCACTCAAGACCAGTATTTAATCCAGTACTTAATGAAAAATTTGTGTGCTGTTCCCTGTATCAATTAGGAATTGAACTAATCAGAGGATAAAAGAGATACCCACACAGTGGTTTGTTAAAGGCTCTTGTCTTCTTATATAATCATAAGTCTAGAGCCAAGCATTCAATGATGCTGGACCCACTAGAACGGCTATGTTAAAAAGACACCTAATAGTAAATGTAGAGCAGAATATTGGCATCATGGAGGAGTCTGAGACCTCATTAAGCTGCTAATGGATATGTAAAACTATGCAGCCATTTTGGAAGACAGTCTGGCACTTCCACATTACACCTTGGAATATTTATTTGTCGATCAGGATACTTACTTATATTTGCTAAAACATGGATGAATCATGAACATTTTATAGTAAATGAAGAAGCCATTCACAAAAGTTAAAATACTGTATAATTAAATTTATGAAAAAATATCCAAAGTAGATACCTTTATAGAGACAAAAAGCTAACTAATGATTGTATAGTGTTGAATGAGGTAGTTCACTATTAAAAGAGTGGAGTTGCTTTTGGAGGACAATGAGAATGTTCTCAAGCTGATGTGATATTAATTGCACAGCATTAAAATATATTAAATTTTTTTAAAAATTAAAAAAATAAAGCCCATTAAATTGCACACATTGGGTGAACTATATATTATTTTCATATAATGTCATCTGTACTGTTATTTAGAAAATTAATTATACTCTCTTCTGATCTCGGAAGCTAAGCAGGGTCGGGCCTGGTTAGAACTTCGATGGGAGAAAACTAATTATATTTAAAATATCAGTGTAAACATTGTGAAATTGAGATTTAAAAGTAAATAATATATTTTTCTCTAGTGGATTCAAGTCTCATTAATTGAACTGTATTTTATTTGCTTAAAGCAACAGAAGGGTGTGAATTTCCTCACATTGGTGAGGTGTGACAAAATTTTAACACTCTGTAGGAGCAAAGTGTGGAAAAGGGTGTGAAAATATAGTAGTATTTCTGTTTTCACTATGGGTTGAACTACAAATGTAAACACTATCAATTTTGACCACAGAATATTTTGTAGAATGGTACAAAAAAAAGAGTTCTTATATGGAGACTAATATTCTAGGTCTGGTAGTATTTGAATTTGTTAACTAAGTATGAGATTTAAGTTATGATTGCCAGGAATAAAAATTGTATACGTATATATCTGTTAATAAGGTGTGACACACTTGATTATGTCTCTTTTAAATAGTATATGTGTTTTCTTCCTCTCTTTGGCTAAATTTAATAATGTTTCCTGGAATATTCTCAAATTTTCTACATCTTAAAATCGCATCTGGGGTATATCTAATAAAAAAAATAGAAATATATCTATGTTTCTCTATTTAGCCAACACACTTTAGTACTTTGCAGCAGATTCTCTCTATATACTTGGAAATTTGAAATTCTGGTGCCATTTTAAATATGTTTTAAGCAAACCTAAATTTGAAGCCCATTATAAAATTTAAAGAAATATTCATAACATTTTATTTTTATAATCAAACATGTATTTTATATCATTTATTTCTGATAGAATTGCTTGAAAATCTCCTGTAAGATACTGAAATAGTGGAGGCACAACTGTATCTGTTCTCAGTTCAGCTTGTTTTCACCTTCATCATTAGACATAATAAGCACATCTCAAATCATAGTTGAGTATTACTCTGTGAGTCGTGGCTATTAATCCAGGTTTTATCTACCGGCATTGCCACAATTATTTTGCTATCATACTTTGTGCTTATTATACTTCCTTTGTATAATACTGGGGCACTTGAAATTCATGTAATAGAACCTTTTGATAATAATGATGGGCACGCAACTTGCTCTGGTGCTCAATCGAGTAGAGTGAGTTGCTGCAAGGTTTAGCATTTTGAAGAGCCTTAATAGATCTGAATTTGTGATATTTTAGGTTGTCTGTTTTGTTATTATATTGCCAATTTCATGTACCACCCAACCTATATAGCATATTTGCTTTTGAGATCCCAGGTTATATATGAAGTTAATATGGGATTCGGACAGTTACAATAGACTTGTATCTATTTTTTCTCAGCACTTACTTGTATGCTTTTATAATGATTGACTTTTTAAAATGTGAATATTATTTGGATGTGGATTTTATTCTTGAAAGTCTTTAAGAGCCAGAATTGGCTAAGTGCACATATTACCGTGCACAAGCACTGAGGTTTAAGCCCTGGGTCCCCACCTGCAGGGAGGATGCTTCATGAGTTGTGAAGCAGGAATGCAGGTGTCTCTCCTCTCCCTCCCTTTCTCCTTGTCCCTATCAGTTTCCCTCTGTTCTATCAAACCAAATAAAGTAATTTAAAAGGAAAATCTTTAATGGTATCTTTTGCTTAATCATCAGGATAGCAATTTGCCATTGTTATGATCTGAAATGTAAGTATAGAGCAGTATATATTTTTTAAAAAATCTGTCTTTATGTCCTAACTATACTTTTTTTGATCCTCATTCTCAAGTATATATTCACAAGCAGACTGTTTTTGTTTTCTTATTATTTCTGTACTACATGAAGTGACACAGGTAAAATTTCCACTATATGTGTTATATGAGAATAAGAAATTGAGTTGTGTGGTTCTTAAGTCTCAGATGAAAAATGCAAGAAGTAATGAAGCACATTCCAAACTCTTTTGAAAGACTAATTTAGTAGTGAAAAATGGAAAATAAAGTCTCAGAGAAAAATTTCCCCAATGAGGCATGGCTCAGCTGGTGTGGAAGTAAATGCAACTCCAACTCCATAAGTAATGTTATTTATGTGAACACTTCAGTGGAGTCTAAATGTACTCATCTCAGTTCTTCAAATGTTCTAACAGTTCATCATTACTACTCCCCTCCCCACAATCAGCTGGGTTTTTAAATCTCTTTATAGTATTGGGTGATCTTCTAAATATCCACTAAAATGGAAATCCAGGTCTTTACTGAAATAGTTCTAAAACTGAGGACTTTATTGTTACCCAAATTAATATGAGAAATGATACTTAGGAGCATCTCTCTCTTTCTCTCTCTCTTATTCAGTGAATGTATGTCCTTGTGCATCTATATTATATTATTATATTATATTATATTATATTATATTATATTATATTATATTATATTATATTATATTATATTATATTATATTATATTATATTATATTATATTATATTATTATATTAATTTCCCTTTTGTTGCCCTTGTTTTTTATGGTTGTAGTTATTATTGTTGTTGTTATTGATATCGTCATTGTTAGATAGGACAGAGAGAAATGGAGAGAGGAGGGGAAGACAGAGAGGGGGAGAGAAAGACAGACACCTGCAGACCTGCTCCACCGCCTGTGAAGCGACTCCCCTGCAGGTGGGGAGCCAGGGCTTGAACCGGGATCCTTACGCCGGTCCTTGCGCTTTGCGCCACGTGCACTTAACCCACTGAGCTACTTAACGACTCCTGATTTTTCCATTTTGAAGTCTCCTTTTCCACTCACATAGAGAAGGAAAGACACCTCAGCACCTGAGCTACCCAACTCTCTGAGGCAACCAAGAACCTATACATGACCAGTATGTATTGGTCAACATGGTTAAAAATTATCTGATAGGAACTGTCTTTATTTTAAAACACTGACTTATCCTGTTCCCTCACAGGGTGACAACTTTTTAAAAATAATTCCAGTCACCTGAGACACTGGGTCACATGGTCTGTTGATATGTAGTAAATAGAAAACCAGTTCTCAGTGACATAATACTTGCCCAGTACTAACTTTAATGTTTCTTGTGTTTCCCTGAGTAATTTGATTTTGTTTTACTTTTTATTAGTGATTTACAAGCTTATAAGGTGACAGGAGTATATAGTTCTACAAAGCACTGACCCACCAAAATTCTGTGGCACTCAGTCTTTTAATGATAGACACCATAGTTCTCCTAAAGTCTTAGAGACAGATTGATTTTTTAATTAAATTCGTATTTCAGTGCTCTGTATTCTTCATGTGAGTGAAATAATCCAGTAATTGTCTAAACACTCCCTCCTCTACTTCATTAAGCATAATGACCTCCTATTCTGTGCACTAGATCCTGAAGGACATATACTATCTTTTTTAATAGCCAAATTGTTCTCCAATGAGTATGTGTTCCATAACTTCTTTATCCGGTCAAATGTTTATGGGCATCGAGGTTGCTTCTACTCTTTGACTGTTGTGAATAATTCAGCTATGAACATAGGGTTCATATGTCCCTTTGAATCGGAGTTTTCATATATCTGGATAAATGCCTAAAAGGGATATTGCTGGACCATAAGGTATATCTATTTTCAGTTGTTTATGGTTTTTCTGTGAGTGATTTGAATCATATCTGTGATGAGTTAGGTCCATGCTAAGTAATAAAATATTGAGCATTTGAGATTGTGTGCTTGGCAGAGTTCTCATCATCTGTTATTTTATTTCCATTCGGTAGTCATGTCTACAAGTTTGAAGGGAATTTCATGATGTCATAAAAGATTCTTCATAAGTAACATTGATCTTGGGCCTTTCTTGGATGTGCATTTTGATGTTACTAATTTTTTACCTGCAGAAAATTAATTCCTTTAATTAAAACTCTTTTAAAATATAATTTCTCCCCATATCTTTGTTTCCCATTGCATTTTAAACAATATTCATATATGCTCCACCTGTCACCACAGCTCTCATAGCCTTGGTCTATATCAAAGTCTTACTCCATATATCAAAGTCCCTTTTCTAAAATACCTCATTTCTGCTTACACAGGATATTTCCTCAGCCGCACTTTTGGTGATCAACATATCACCTCTCGGGAAAGTGAGGCATCTTCCTCATTATTAGATGGCTAGAACCTTTAGCTATTCTCAGCTTTGCATTAAGGCGAATATATGCTTTTGGTATACCAGTTAGATGTTATAGAATTAGTAGATTAGGATTTAACAGATGTGAATCCATATATTATATAACAAATAACTTGTATGGGGGTTCTCACCTTTTCTCCTAAACTATGGTAGAGATCACATAAACAAGAACAAGCACCTATAAAATGATTCTGACTATATATTTTGGTACATTCTTCAATGTCCAAAGAATTCTCATGTTTTCAGTGTCATTGGATCCCAGAAATGTTGATGAGACCACTGTAATTATCACTATTTGAGAAACATAGAAAGTTGCTCAAAAATGACAGAGGGTAAAAATTCTTCTTTCCAATCTGAGGTTTTTCATATTTCCTACTCCTACCTACATCTCCTTTCTTTCCTTTATTTGAAAAATTAAATGATTATTCCATGAATTGTAATAGTTTAATATTTGTATTTTATTTAAGAATATTGTTTATTTACATTTTTTAATTTGAAATTAGAATATGAGCTGGGATTCGCATCTGAAAGAATATGTGCTTTGAAACTGTGGATATAAAGGATAATACATTTGACTGGGAGTGTGGAGTGGGAGGGAGATAATGAAAGGATAATTCAACCTGCACTTGGGGATGAAAAGGAAAAAAAAACAAATCTTACCTCTGCTGAAAATCACTTTTTGCTTTGAGTTTTTAAAACTCATATGAAAATAAAGACTGTTAGATTCCCAATTTCCTTTAGTACCTCCAGTGTTGCCCATTATTCTAAGTATCAAAAGATGACATCAAGCGATCCTATACCCTGTCATTTCTTCATTCCATTCTACCCACCCTTCTTCCTCTCCTCTTCATCTTGTCATCCCTTCCATCTTTTCCTTCTCTATGTATCTCTTTATCCCCCATTCCTCCAACTCTTCCGTCTTCCTTTATTTCAGTCTAATAAAAAGGAATATTTTGGCATGCTTGATAAAGGTTATAACATTAGTATATTATAATATACTTACTTAGCAAACATTTACTGAGCACATGCTATATAATATATGAGCTAGACACACTAGGTACATGTAATACAACTCAGGTTTTCAAAATAGTTCTATGGCCTGTCAGGATAAATAGTACAAAAGTGAAGATATTCAGGGTAGAATGGGCTAAAGTTCTGAGAGTGTAATAAGTATTCAGGTATTCAAAATGAAATTATGAAGTAGAGATGAAACTTTAAAAATTTTGGCCTAGATATGTAGTTTTCTATCAGTTAAGTCCTACTGATTTGCGACCAGAAGAAAATATTTGTCATAATAACCCCATTATAAGCTGAATGACAGATTTTTTGATAGTATATCATGTAAAATATAATATATGAGATAGTATATGTCATCCTTTCTTTGAAATCAAAAATTATTTTGTTCGAATGGAATTTGAACTAAAAAATAAGGAATTGACCACTCTACATCATTTAATAACATCTCATGTCCCATTCTGTCTATACAAAAGAACAAACTAGTAGTAAGGTAAAAGCAGATATTTTTACACTTCAGAGGTGGTACAGTGGTAAAGCGTTGAACTTGCAAGCTTGAGGTCTTGAGTATTCCATATATCAGAGAATGCTGCTATAGCGTCTCTCCGCCTCCTCCTCCCCCCCTCCTCTCACACACTCTCTCCTACTTATCTTGAGTGAAATAAATAAAATAGATATTTTTCTAACTGGATACTCATTTAAAAAGACCTTTCAGAAACACTACATCTGATACTGCTGCTTCATCCAACTAAGAAGGACTAGCCCATCTGTATGTTGTGTTGAAGTGACATCAGTCATTTTGAGGTATAATGGAGAGGTGATATTGACAGGAGACAAATAAAAGCAAATTCAGTGCTTAGTGCTCACTAGAGGCTATAGAAAACTTGAGAATAAACTTCTTTTTTTAAATATTTGTTTTATTTTATTTATTCCCTTTTGTTGCCCTTGCTGTTTTATTGTTGTAGTTATTATTGTTGTTGTCGTTGTTGCATAGGACAGAGAGAAATGGAGAGAGGAGGGGAAGACAGAGAGGAGGAGAGAAAGATAGACACCTGCAGACCTGCTCCACCGCCTGTGAAGCGACTCCCCTGCAGGTGGGGAGCCGGGGCTCGAACCGGGATCCTTATGCCGGTCCTTGTGCTTTGTGCCACCTGCGCTTAACGTGCTGCGCTACAGCCCGACTCCCGAGGATAAACTTCTAACATGAAAGACTGTGCCAAAAAGCTGTGAGGCCTAAGAGATTACTACACAGTATCCCCTGGATATCCATCTTGAGTTATAGGGCTCTCTGTTTTGGTTTTATTTAATAGGTCTACCTGGTTTAACAGCTCTTCAAGTTCTCCCTTAAATGATTAAATTATGGCATAAAAATGATTATAATAATTATATTAGCACTTTTATACTGACTACATGTTTGGACTAAAACTTTATTCACACAGTCTTCACCGAGACTCCCTAAATTAAGTCTTAACATTACCTTCCTTGGACAGGTGAGAAAATAAAAGATTGACTAGCAATATTTCTCAGATGGAAGCTGAAGATTTTAACTATGTTAAATACTAGTTCTCCAGTAAAAAATAAAGTACCAGATAATATATTTTTTAAGATTTTATTTATTGATCCATGAGAAATGATAGGATAGAGAGAGAGAACCAGACATCACTCTGGTATGCGTGCTACTGGGGATTGAACTCTGGAACACATGCTTTAGAGTCCAATGCCTTATCCACTGTGCCACCTCCCGGACCACCCAGATAATATTTGCTTGGGAGTTTCAAAGGATTTTGATATTCATTATTATTTATGATTCACATGCAAGACTCATTATGATGTGTTAATCAGACTATCTAGTACTTTTTAAACCTTTTAATAAAATAAGATTCAGAGAGAATAGTACACTGAACAACACATGGCAGGAAGTAATGAAACTAACCTTCCACTTTGCGCCTATTTAGTCTAAAATATATGTTCAGGCAGCTACACTGTGATGTCTGTTAAAGTATACACAATTTTTAGGCAAATTTCCAAAGACACTGACTGAAATTTAGTAGTTTTGGGTGCTTGGGAATGTCAGTTTCTGTCTCCTAGCAATTATCTTCTGCATTATACAATCTTCACTGGAGTTGCCAGATAAATGAGATGTCACTGCACTTAACAGCAAGGATCACTGCTGCTGGCTTCTGATTGGCTTCAGCTGTTGCTAGGAAGGGTTGCCATCCCTCAGCAGCTGCCAGCCAGGCAGGCATTTCCTAGTGGAGCTGAGCCCAGGTTGACAGTAGCAAAAAAAAAAAAAGGAAAGTGTCCTAACCTAGCAAGGACATCCTTCAAGTGGATGCTTTTGTCAACTAGGCTGACAAAAGTCCCTGATTTTGACGGCATTTCATTGCTTTTTATAAAATCCATTTTTATCCTTTCCCCTAAGTTGTTGATGGGCTATGTTCAAGCACCTTACAAAAGAGTAAGTAAATTCCAATTAACATCTGAAATGCAGAAGGATCTGAGTCCATTTCTAGTGGGAGAATGATATATTGTTTGATTAAAAGAGCTATTTCTTCTAAATAAGGGTGCACATAAATTCCCTGGCAATTCACAAAAGGAGTTTAAAATATTCCCTTTAGGATTTTGATGAAAGAATGTGAATGGTCCAATTTGGATGACATCCCATGTTTAAAATCCTGTTTATCCGCAATATAACGGAAATAGATGCTGGGGGAAGGGAACACTGTTCATCTTGCCTTTACGTATCATGATCTCCCTGTAATGTTCTTAACCCCTCTTCTTCCTTAAAATCAGGCTAAAATACAAGGAGATTTGTTGCAAAAGTCTCCACTAGCACTGTTACTTACTCCCTTCTTTGTATTCTCAAAATGCTTCCTGTATTCTCCTATTTGGGGGCTTCTAATAGTAAACTATTCCTCATTATTTTTAAATTCTTCAATATTGTTTCCATTACTAAGCTATTGAATGTCTAAAAGTTCAGGTATTCATGCACTGTACTTAGCAACAAATACTGAACCTAGTGGCACTCCTCAAACCCTCAACACTAGTTCCAAAGTGTTTAATGAATGAATGCACATGGTGATGTATAATTCTTGGCCTTCAAACAGTTCAGTTCAGTTCAGGTTCAGGAGCATCAAAAGCCGGGTTCAAAAGGATATATATATAATGATATCTAATATCTTTGGCCACTGAAATTTGCTAACTGCCTATGCTTATACCCATATTCATAGTTATTCAAGAATTCTTTAATTACAGAGTTTCTTCTAAACTGAAAGGATTATCACAGTCATTTTGGTTCACATACTCTTCAACAGCTGCAGAAAAGAAAGCCCCATACAGGAAATATGACCAGCCTAAAGCCACAGTGCAGATGGCTGCTGGCAGAAATGTCTGTGTTTCAATCCCTAGTGAGCATCCTGTTAGATTGCTTCTGTCTTTCTTCCAATCATTCTGCTAAGCAAGTGCTCTGTACATTCTTCTGCAACATTCATAGTACTTTGGGAATTGTCCATTTTGATTTCTCAGCTAAGGCTGAAACTATATGGGCTTTATTTAATTAGCATGACTTCATTTTCTCTTCATGTAAAGCAGAAAACCCTGCTTTGAAAATTAAATGAAAAAAAGTGTGCCCAACTTCCAATAAAGGAATAAGAAGTAAATATCCTGTTTCTTAAACTCCTTCTCTCTTTAACTGTCTTTTACTTCTTTCCTCTTCTTGTGTTTATTTTTAATTTACTCCTATTCTCCATTAGATTGCAAAGTTAATAATTTTAAATGACAAACATTATAGCTTCTTTCTCTGCCTACTTGCTCTCCCCTTTATCTGGACCTTTCCATTCAACTGGAAAAATTCATCCTCATTTTCTATGTCACAGCTTCAGTTTCACTCACTACCAAGATATCAGTGTCTTCTTTCCCTTAGTACTACTTTTCTTTACTTACCCCAATTCCCAGTTTGTTGTATTTAGTCACTTAATGCCTCTCTCTCTCTCTCCCCCCAACTAGACTATAAATTCCACAAAGTCAGAGATTTTAGCTAGTTTTATACTTTAGCCTATCCATTCATTGAGCTCATAAACTTTTAAGAATAAATGAATGAAGCAATTACTCTTTTAAGATGATTTATATTGTTGACTTCATATGAGATAGTTTCATATGATGGAAAAAGAGAGAAGTCAGAACACTTTATTACAAGAAGTGTCAGGAATTAACCTGGAACCTCACATATGCTAGTCCTGTGCTTACTCAGCTGTGCTATTTCAATATCCAGTTGCTGAATCAATTATTATTAGCTCTCATCTGTCTTAGAGTCTTTTTTTATGAGACCCTGTTCCTTTAAGACCTTATCTGTAAGGTAAGGGGAGCACTCATACACTTCCCCAAAGGTTATCCTAAAAATCCCACCAATAATCAAGATTTACCCTATGATTAGCTAGTCCTACTTTTTCACACCTTTTTATTTCCCAAAAATTGTTTTTCCTTCCCCTTAGTAAAAATTTATATCCTTGTTTACCCCGACTTCTAGGACATTACTTTAGGTTCCTCATGGATAGTAACATCTTTCCTTCATTTGGCTTTATGCTTTTGATATGCTCACACACTGACTTCCTTGATTTGTCTACTCTACCTCCCCCTTCCCATCCAGTATCTTCTCATTTCATCTTACAGTCTAAAAGGGCTTTTTTTTTTTTTTTTACTTTATTCAATTTGTTTGATTTCTCTTTATACTACTTCTGAGTGAAATTATCAGATTTTTCCTCCTTCAATTTATGCTGTAGATCATCTTAAGTAAAGAGAAGTTGGGATATGTGGGTGAGTGGGTGGAGGGTAGTAGCATAATGGTTATGTAAATGACTCTCTTGCCTGAGGCTGCTGAAATCTCAGGATCATTCTCTCAGCACCAAATGCCAGAGTTGAGCAGTGCGCTCTCCTTTAAAAAAAAAAAAAAAAATAGGGGTGTGGTTGGGAAGATAGCATAATGGTTATGCAAAATGCTTTCATGCTGGAGGCTCTGAGGTCCCAACTTCAATTCTCAGCACCACAACCAGAACTGAGCAGGGCTATGGTCTCTTTATCTATATGACTATATCTCTCATTAAAAAATAAGTAAATAAAATATTTAACAGAAATGTAAAGATGCCAGGCACTGACTCACCTGGTTCAACACTTACATTACAGTGAACATGGTCCCAGGTTCAAGCCCCTGGACCCCACCTGTAGGGGGAAAGCTTTATGAGTGTTGAAGCAGGGCTGTAGATGGCTCTCTCTTTCCCTTTCACCCCATCCCCTCCCAATTTCTCTGTCTCTGTCCAATAATAAATAAAATAAATTTTTATTTTTTAAAAAAGAGAAAAGTTAAAAAAAAGAGAAATGTAAGAAACGAAACCATTTATACTGAATATAGTCATTATCCATGCCTCTCACTCCTTATGACTGCCTCTAGAAGACATCTGTTTTAACCAATATTGACTGCTATACTAAACTCTTAAACTTTGACCACAGATACAGTTAGAAAGCAGATTAGTTGTCCAGGATTATAATTCTTAGAAATTCTGTTTGTACTTCTATGTTGAAGTTAAAAATTGACATAATCTGGAATGCCTTTTCTCAGATAACTCTATTCGTAAATTTTAAATTGCTTATAATAGTGAATCTTAATGACAGATTTCAGCTATTATCTGAATTGAGTTTAAAGTTGGTCACACCTGCATTTATTGACATTTACAGTGGATCATTATAACTCCACAAGTACACTGGAACAAGTGCTGGGAGGATAGCTACCATGTAATAAGAGTAGGTAAGATTTTCCAAACCAGGTCACTAACTGCAAGTGCAAATAGCAGTGGGACCCATCTCTTTCTGAGCCAATCTGGGGTGGCATAGAGGATTGTCTGTGTTCCCCTAGGCTTTGCTGGAGTTTCAGTTGGCTTTTGCTAGAGGTGAACACAAAACATTAGAAAATGGGCCCCTATGGGACAGGTGGAGCAATGAGTGCATACAAGAAAAATAAAGAGCACAAACATTTAATGCAACTTGGAGATCCTAGTACTGAGAGTACTCTTAATAAGGAAATATTTGGTAGCACCAGTGCATTAGACCACATTGGAAAGAACCTTAGTCTTGGAGCTGGAAGTATTGACTCTACTTGGTGCTTCATATATTACATATAATTCTAAAATCTCACTAGATGCACCAATCACCTCATTGTCTGAAATCATGCTGATTCAATTTAAGAGTGTGTGATTTTATGGGAATATTCAATTTAATAAGAAATGTATTAGTAATTTCCTATATATGATTTTTTAAAATTGTATTACCTTTCTGGGTTTTTAATATTAATTTGATATAATTTATATACATATTGTGCTATGTATAGCTCAATGAGTTTTTGGCATGTATCATGTAACCACCAGTAGAGGAGACTTTTTCCATCACTAGGTAATTTTTTGGTCATCTTTTTCAATTATTTCTTCCCCTATCCAAGTCCATGGAAATCACTCAGATTCTTTTTTTTAAATTTTTTTTACCATAAATGTATTTCTACAGCAGGTGGCTTTGTCACTTAGCATAGTGTATTAAGACATTTATCCATGTTGCTTATATCAGTAGCTTGTTTCTTATTATTGATGATGATATCCATTCTGTTTTGACTCAAGACTTCATTTTAGAGCATTTTTGCATAATACCTAGAGCAAAATTAAGCACACAATGGATATTTGAGGAACCCATATAGACTTAGTACTCTCTATATAAGCAATTATGATGTCCCACACATCCTCACAGTGAAAAGATTAGATTCCCTAGATTGCCCTGCCAGCCTTCCACTTTTTTTTGGCCAGTGCTTCATCACTGTGAATTGACTTTTTCAGATAGAGGCAAAGGATAGAGAGGGGAAGATACCACAGAACTGAAGCCTTGGTGAAGGTATTGAAGGAAAATGAGAGAGAACAGGGAAGGACCCCTCCAAGATTCATTCAGAGGGTCTTAGACTGTCCTCTATATGGAAGAATCACAAAAGAAGTAGTCATGAGCATTTATTGAGGGAAAGTAGTAAGGAAAGAGATTGAGAGGTAAGTGCATACCATAGAGGCATGTAGACAGACAAAGATACAGACAAGGGAGACAAATAGTGGTGAACAGGTCCCAGTATCCTAGTCTCTCAGCCTTTATAGTCCCCTCTGGTGAGCCTGGGACCCTGAAGTGAGGCTTTTTTTGCATCCATCTGCATGTTATGGCCTTGCAATCAGGTAGGGAGGAAATGACTGTGTATGGGTCACTTCTGGTCACTTTTGGCCATTTCTTCTGGCTAGCTGCAGGGTGCAGGGGAATGGGCTGTCTTCCCTAAGCAGACCCCTAGTAGAGGCCTGGCTTAAACCTGGGTTATACAAGTGGAAACAAAGGGCACCTTCCCAGGTGAGTGATTTTGCTACCTCTAAATTCCTTGAATTTTTATACAGTACATATTAGAAAAGTAAACAACTTTAGGAACATTTAAAATATGTGAAAAATAAGCTGTTTGCTTCAGCACTATAGAAGCACACATTTACATACAACCAATTTATATGATAATCTCAATATTTCCTTATCCAGAATTTCTCAGCAACATGAATATGGTTTGATTTATAGGGTGTGAGTCAAAAGTGTTATTATTTTAGCTACAAATTTCTCAAATTTGGTGATAGCAGAAAAGCTGTTCCTACATTTGGCCTTCGTAGAGTCTGCAGTAATTCTCAGTTCCTTCTGCCTATCAAAACAATGTTCATCTAAAGGCAAGTGAAAACATTGCTTCTTTTTGTGAAGTATTATTTTGAATTCTAACCAGGTGCAAATAAGTGTTTCTTAGTTTATGCTCCCATTTCATCATTACTGTAGAACTGAATCATGTTCATTTTCATGTATCAGTCTCTGGGTAATTATGCAATATGGTGTGACTTTATTATTTTTTTCTTTTTGCGAAGTCAGATAATTCAGTGTTTCACAAATAGCAGTGCTCAGTAAATAATGGCTGAATAATGAATGAATCAACAAATGTGTGAATAAAACAAAAATAAAATGGTAGTTCTTTATTTAATACAAGTTTTTGGACGATTACTAGACTACGGGATACTATACACTGCTTTCTTTTCTTTCTTTCTTTCTCTCTTTCTTTCTTTCTTTCTTTCTTTCTTTCTTTCTTTCTTTCTCTCACTCCCTTCCTTCCTTCCTTCTTTCCTTCAGTCCTTCCTTTCATTCTACCATGGTTAACTCTTGGGCTTGATGCCGGCACAATAAATCCACTGCTCCAGGCAACCTTTTATTTTATTTATATATTTTATTTTATTTTTTTTTTAATTTTAATTTTTACATTTTGTTTGATAAAACCAAGGAAAATTGAGAGGGAACATAGAGATAAAGAGGGTGCTAGAAAGACAGCTTCACCCACCCCCCTCACCCCCCACCAGCAGCTGTGGAGCAGGGGTTAAGCTTGAACCTGAGTCCTTGCTCATGGTAATGTGTGTGTTCAACCTGATGTGCATCCACCCAGCCACCCTACTTGCTGTTTTAGTATTAGGACTATCTGCCATGTGAAATTCTATTTCTTTATTGCCACATGACTAATGATCTATATTGTAGTTGCACTTACAAATACCTTGCCAATGTTAAAAAAAAATCACATATAAAAATCAAGGATTCTACTCTTTTTGATAATGTATGAAAAAATATGCACCTATTTTAAATTTAACACTTGTTGATTTATAGAAGAAAACTTTAGAGAAATATAGTGGACATACAGAAAACAGTGTGCCTATACTATCTGTGCTTAAAAATATTTGAAAAATGAATCATGGCAAAGCAGCACTGTTTTTGAGAATATTAGAAATTCTCCTATGTTTCTTTGTCAAATCAAAGGCTCCTTCATGGTCTTGACCAGACTATTTCTTGCTTGAAATCCTCCATTTATAATCTACTTTCCCTCTCCCCACAAATGAGTATTCTGAGGATTAATTATTGTAAAGCACTGTGCAGATGAAAGCCCTATATAAACCCTAAGTGGTATTGCTGTATTGTGGGTGATTTGCTTGTGAAATATTGACAAAACTCTCATTTGTTAAAACCTACATTGATATATTAAACTCCTGCAGCACAAAATGCTTCGGGGAAGATTTATCTACACTTTTCATTACATATATGAATGAGCAATTAAAAATAATTATATTGTAGTATTGTTGGTGATGTCATTCAGGAATTCTGCATTGAACAACATGGGATGCTGTCTTCGAGTTTCAATTACCAGAAAGCATACTTTTTTCTTCTCTGTTCAAACTAAGTATCTAGCAAACCAAAATGATGCTTTTTCTTTCTTTCTTTCTTTCTTTCTTTCTTTCTTTCTTTCTTTCTTTCTTTTTCTTTTTTTAAACAATGTTGCCCTATATTATATTTTCAGAAAATGAATGAACATTTCAGTAAGTGGCCTATACTCAGACTGCAGAATCCTAGCCTAGTAGGCTTATTGTTATTGTTATCATTTTAGAGGCTGGCATGCCTGTACATAGCCTTTAGTACTTTAGTTGTACTGTGTAGCATGCTCTTATAAAAGGGATGTTAAAAGATTAACAGTATCCCTGTTAGGCCACAAGGAATTTAGATAGTTAAACTTGTACAAAGCAATTCAAAAGAAATTAGGTTACCTCATTTTGCTGAGTAAATGATATTATTTTATTTGTGTATATTTATGTAAGCTTGAGTTCTCTAAATATGGACTACTCAACATTCAGGTGTAACAATATCAGTGCAAGTGAGATAAAAGGATTAAATTCTATCACTTTATATCCCTTCTTTTTTTTTTTTCTACACTGCAAGGTTGCGCTTTAATGAGATTTTTTTGTTGTTCTCAATTCTGAATGCACTAACTTTGCATAAAATGGCTTACAGAATTATAAGAGTCACACAAAATTCTAGATTGCGTGTGATGGACTTATAAAAAGCAATTAATTCAGTCATTGGAAAAGCATAATCATTTCATTATAAAGAACCAAAGAACCAGTGAAATTAAAAAATGATATTTATCAATCTCTTGTGTTTTGAGATGTTGTTTCCTTGTTAAATTATGACAGTTTTTGAAGGTTTAGTTTTTAAAATGTAATTAAATATCTGTATTGTCATGCCTTTAAAAGACAGGTTTGGGGGCCAGGTGGTGACACACCTGGTAAAGCGCTCACAGTACACTGAGCAAGGACCCAGGTTCAACCCTCTGGTCCCCACCTGCTGGGGGGGGGGGTGAAACTTCACAAGTGGTGAAGCAGAGCTGCAGGTGACTCTGTTTCTGTCCCTCACTATCTCACTTCCCCTCTCAATTTTTCTGTGTTTCTATCCAATAATAAATTTTAAAAACAGATGGACTTGTATTGGGATAACTCACATTAAGGAATATTTGTCACAAAAATAAACTCAGGACAGTTAGATAACTCACTTTGGAAGGCAATTCCTTTGCTATGGGAGTAACCTTAGTGAGCCTGACTCCCCATACCACTGGAGGGAAGGTTTTAACACTTTTTTTTTTTTTTTTGGCCTCCAGAGTTATTGCTAGGATTGGTTCCTGCACTAGGAATCCACTGCTCCGGGAGGCCATTGCCCTCCCGTTTCTTTGTTGCTATTGTTGTTGTGGGATATGACAGAAATCCAGAGAGGAGGGGAAGGCAGAAAGGGGGAGAGAAAGACACCTGCAGACCTGCTTCACCACTTGTGTAGTGACAACTTATTACTGTCTACATAATAAAATAAGTTAGAAAACCAGGAAGAAAACAAAGAAACAAAAAAAATCCTATTCTCAATGTTGAAAATATAATTAATAATATCATTGTACAAAACTTTCTAGTAAGATGCAAAGAAGCTGTTTTGCTTTGTATGATCTGACATTTGTAGTTCTGCAAACCTAGATTGTTTTGATACTTGTTTAAGGAGACAGGAAGTTATACATTAAAAAAGAGAGAGAGAGAGAAAGGGAAAGAAAAGAGGAACAGCAATAACAGGAAGTGTTGGTTAGGAAAAACAACCCTGAATGAAGTAAAGGCAGGGAATACTGAATACATCTTTAAATTAAATAGAGGAGATTTTAAAAGGAACAAAATTGGTTAACTTCCTAATTAGTAATAAATAGCACTGTCTCATACTTCTGAGAAATCCATTTTAAAGATTTTAACTCTAAATTTTCTCTTTAGAAGCTCACAGAAGTTTTGGTCCTTTTAGTTTTTTTTTTTTTAATTTATGTAATTATTTATTTTTTTAGACTAGCATTATTGCTGGAGAATGTTCTCCATCCCAAAAGGCCATATTTTTGACAGAAAGTGAGATAACAGAAGAGACACCACAACATCACTGTTCTGGAAGCTTCCATTCTGCAGGTAGAAGCCAGAGTCTTGATCTAGGATAATTGCATATGGTGATAAGAACAGTTTTAATTAGAGTATTTGAAGACCGATTTTTTCCCATAAACTTAATTTCCTAATACACTTCTCCCTGAAAATGGCTATTTTCAAGTTTGCTGTTATTTAGTTGAACCTTACATACTGTTTTGTTTCTTTTTAATTCCTTGGGCTGGGGAGTTAGCATAGTGGTTATGCAGAAAGGCTCACATGCTTAAGGCACCAGAGCTCCCAGTTTCAAACCCTAGCACCACCATAAACAAGAGCTGAGCAATGCTCTGATAAAAATAAGATAAAGCAAAATAAAATTTGTTATTGGTGATTTAATAGTGGTTCATATTATAAAATAGCAGGGGTATAGTTCCACATTACTTATGCCACCAGTTATGTGACCTCAACATCACCAGGATTACCACCATAGTTATCCCAAGATCTTAGAAAGGATTTGGCTTTTTTGTTTTGTTTTGCAATTTTATCAATTTTATGTGTTATACCTGGAAGTTTTTTTTTTTTTTTTGATATGGAAGATCTCAAACGAGTAACAAATCAAGACAGCAGAATAACTTCCAAGTCTAATTAACATTGAAAAGGTGGAGATAGATAGAAAGATATGTGAACTTTTATTTTAGAAACCCATCAAAAGTATATGAGAATTTAGCAATGGAGGGAAAACTGGAAATCCTCAGTCCCTTACACTTCATTTTCCATTCTGTTAAAAAATTATAATTAATTTTTCAGTTAGGACATTTCCTCTTCCATACCCTACCTTACTTTCCTTCAGAAAATATTTTAAGTTTACTGAAGTAGATTAGCCAGAAAACAACTTAGATTAATTTAAATGATCTATCTTTCCTCTACTCTCTCATTTTTATCTGTATATGACAAAAACTTGAAAAGAATTCTGAGAACACATTATTATCAAATCACCTCTGAAGGAATTAGTAATTTAACAAACACATGTTTACACACATAAATATAGACATAAACACAAAACATATGCATACATGTATTTTACATGGCTAGGTGGAGAGAGAGCCAATGTGAGAGAGATTAGTATTGACTTTGCAAAGCAGAAAATTGCGTAGACCTTTAAAATCTGTGTCCCTGATATTTATCTTAATACTTTAGATAATAAGAGAATTGAATAACTATATGAATGTGAATATCTTTAATGGTCTGCTGTTTTTGATTTCCTTTAAAAATTGGAAAATAAAGATGCTAACTCAGTGGAACATATTGTTTAATGTCTGTGGCTGTGTGATGCCAGACAGATCTGTGCACACTGAAAAAAAAAGAAGTTGGTATTCTTGATAGGATGCCCATTTTAAAAGAAAACACGTGGTTTCAAAAGAGCATAGAGTCAATAAGTGAAAAAAATAACTCTTTAGAAAGTCATCATGATTACATCATAATTAATATCTTGATCTTGAGTGAATGTAGTGTAGATAGAACTTAAATGTGCTGGGGGTCGGGCGGTGGCGCAGTGGGTTAAGCACACGTGGCACAAAGCGCAGGGACCGGCATAAGGATCCCGGTTCGAGCCCCCGGCTCCCCACCTGCAGGGGAGTCGCTTCACGGGCGGTGAAGCAGGTCTGCAGGTGTCTATCTTTCTCTCCCCCTCTCTCTGTCTTCCCCTGCTCTCTCCATTTCTCTCTGTCCTGTCCAACAACAAAACAACGTCAACAATGGCAATAATAACCACAATGAGGCTGCAACAACTAGGGCAACAAAAAGGGGGGAAAAAAAAAGAACTTAAATGTGCTGTGAGTTTCAGCCATTTTCATATTTGGTTCCATGCTGCTGCATATATTTTGTGCTTTAACTGTAAAATCATTATCCACTGGCTTCTTATTTTCACTTAAATGGTATTTAGAATTGGCTTAGACACATGGTTCCAATGCTAATTTGATACAAATATTATCAACTACAGCACACTTTGCTTTTATGAGGACCTCTGGAAAATAGTTTTTTCATTTAATTAAGATTCACAATCTGTTCCTCCAGGAGCTTATTATCAAAAGTTATATAATTTTAGTACTTTATCTTAAAACTGGGAACGAAGGTGTTTTTATAGCTAATTTATTTCTGTAAATTTATTTCCCTTATTTCCATAATTTTCTCACACATTTATGGTTAGTAATATATACATTTGGCCTTTACTAATAAGCTAATATTTTCCATTATTTATTTCAAAAGTTTAGATTTGTAAGAAAAAATATCTTGGATGACTTCTCTAGCTATAATACTAATTAAAAAAAATAAGTAACTCCCACAACTGCCCCAGTCTTTCTTGCCCATGCATTAATACATTGAGAGTGCTTTACATATACATATTTCTTAAACCCTAAAACTTTACAAGTCAATGATACTGAATTACCAAATGACTGTTGAAAAAATTATGCACAAACACATACTTTGTGAACTGTGGAAATGATAATGTTACTACTTAGTCTACAGGTGCTAATGACAGCATATGTATCTGGTTCCAGATAAACATTTGTTCTATTCTCCTAAAAAATGTGGTTGGGATCTTGATGGGGATAGCATTAAATTTGTAGATGGCTCTGGGTAGTATATTCATTTTGATGATGTTAATTCTTGCAACATATGAACATGGAATATCTTTCTACTTCCTTGTGTCTTTTTCAATTTCCTTGAGTAGTGACTCATAATTTTCAGTATACAAGTTTTTCACTTATTTGTTTAGGTTTATTCCTAGATATTTTACTGTTTTTTGTTGCTATAGTAAAAGGAATTGATTTCTGGATTTCAAATTCTTTTAACTTAATGTTTGCATAGAGGAATGCCACTGACTTTTGAATGTTAACCTTGTAGCCTGACACCTTACTGGATTGCCTGGTGATTTCCAGAAGCTTCTTGCTGGATCCCTTAGGTTTTTCTATGTATACTATGTCATCTGCAAATAGGGATAGTTTGACTTCTTCTCTTCTAATCTGTATGCCTTTAATTCCCTCCTCCTTTTTAAAAAATTTATTTATTTTCCCTTTTGTTGTCCTTTTTCTTTTTCATTGTTGTTGTAGTTATGGTTGTTCTTATTGATGTTGTCATTGTTGTATAGGACAGAGAGAAATGTAGAGAGCAGGGGAAGACAGAGAGGGAGAGAGAAAGATACACACCTGCAGACCTGCTTCACCTCCTGTGAAGCGACTCCCCTGCTGGTGGGGAGCTGAGGGCTCAAACCGGGATACTTATGCTGGTCCTTGTTTTTTGTGCCACGTGTGCTTAACCCGCTGCGCTACTGACTGACTCCCTAATTCCTTGCTCATGCCTGATTTCTATGGCAAGAACTTCCAACACTATGTTGAATAGTAATGGTGATAGTGAGTAGCCCTGTCTAGTACCTGATCTGAGGGGAAATGCTTCCAATTTTTCACCATTGAGTATGATGTTAGCTGTAGGTTCGCTATATGTAGACTCCACTATCTTCAGGAATTTTCCATCCATTCCCATTTTTTGTAGTGTTTTGATCATAAAGGGATGTTGTATTTTGTCAAAGGCTTTCTCTGCATCTATTGATATGACCATGTGGTTTTTGGTCTTGCTTTTGTTGATGTGGTGGATCACGTTGATTGATTTATGTATATTAAACCAACCTTGCATGCCTGGGATAAACATGACTTGGTCATGATGAACAATTTATTTAATATACTGCTGTATCCAGTTGGCTAGTATTTTGGTCAATATTTTAGAATCTATGTCCATCAGAGATATTGGTCTGTAGTTTTCTTTTTTGGTTGTGTCCCTGTCTGCTTTTGGTATCAAAGTGATACTGGCTTCATAGAAGCTGGAAGTGAGTATTCTAATGTCTTCAATCTTCTGGAAGACTTTTAAAAGTAGAGGTATTAGTTCTTCTTTGAAGATTTTGTAGAATTCAATTGTAAAACCATCTTGTCTAGGACATTTATTTTTGGGAGGGTTTTTGATAACTGTTTCAATTTCATTAGCTGTGATGGACCTGTTCATGTTATCTAATTCCTCTTTACTTAATTTTGGAAGTTTGTAGGTATCTAAGAAATTGTCCATTTCTTTCAGGTTCTCTAGTTTGGAGGCATATAGTTGTTCATAGATGCCTGAGATGATATGTTGAATTTCTGCAGTGTCTGTTGTGATATCTCCTTTTTCATTTACTATCTGATTTATTTGAGTCTTCTCCCTTTTTTGTTTTGTGAGTCTGGCTAAAAGTTTGTAAATTTTGTTTACTCTTTCGAAGAACCAACATTACTTTTGTTGATCTTCTGTATGGTTTTCTTATTTTCAATGTTATTTATTTCTGCCCTAACTTTAGTGATTTCTGTCTTTCTGATTGCTTTAGGGTACTTTTGTTCTTCTTCTTCTAGGTCTTTAAGATATGTAATCAGGCTTTTAATTTGTGCTTTTTTTTGATTCCTTATATGTGCTTATATGGCTATGAACTTCCCTCTCAGTACTGCCTTAGCTGTGTCCCAAATATTTTGATAGCTTGTGTCTTCATTTTCATTGAACTCTCAAAACATTTGGATTTCTCCCTTTATTTCCTCTTTGACCCAGTAGTTGTAAAGTAATGTACTGTTAAGTTTCCACATTTTGGGACTATTACTATCTTTTGTTGATTGTTAAGTGTTAGTTTAATTCCACTGTGGTCTGAGAAGATGCTTGGGATGATTTTAATGCTCTTGAATTTGCTGATGCTATCTTTGTGGCCTAACTTATGGTCTGTCCTTGAGAATGACCCAAGTGGACTTGAGTAAAATTCTTGGGATGAATGACTCTGAAAATGTCTAATAGTGCTAGTTTATCTATCTCCTCATTTAGCTCCCTCATGTCTTTATTGATTTTCTGCCTGGATGATCTGTCAAGTTGAGAGAGTGTGGTGTTGAAGTCCCCTACTATGACTGTGT